>NC_061841.1:3200097-3207597 GCF_019202785.1 Penaeus chinensis
TAGCAGGGTTGGTGGGGAGAAGAAAAGTAAGGAAGGAGGAAAGAATTGATAGTGAGAGAGAGAGAGAGATAAAGAAAATTCCTTTAAAAGGAAAATATCTTGTTTAAACGAAGATGGACATATAAAGGCAAAAAAAAAAAAAAAAAAAAAAAAAAAAAATCATAACTAAAATTTATATAAAAATGTCAGGAATATGATAATTTCTCCTCCTCCTCCCCCCCCCCCCCCTCTTTCCCTCCTTCTTCCCAACCCCTCTCCCGCCTAGTCCTCCCTTCTCCTCCTACTATAATCCTATTTTCTTATCCCTCTATCATACCTTCTCCTTGTCCTACATATTCTCCTTCCTCTCCACCTCTTGCTCTTTTTACCTCATTTCCTCTTTGTCCTTCTTCCTTACTCTCTTTCTCTTACCTATTCACTTAGTCCCCTTTCCCCTCCACGTTCACTCTTCCCCTTCCTTGCCTATCCCCCCTCCGCCATTCCTTTTCCTCTCCTTGCCTATCGCCGTCTCCACCTATTCCTTTTCTTACATAATCCCTTTCCCTTTCCCTACTATATCCCTTACCTTTCTCCACTTCCTCGTGCGTTCTCATCACTACCCCTTACCTATTCCTTTTCTACCCATTCTGTCCCCTCCCTACCTATCCCCATTCCTTTCATGATCATTAACCCTTGCTATCCATTCCTCCTTCCCTTTCCAATCCCTGTCTTCCCCCTTAACCTCTATCCCCTACAAGCCCTTCCCTCTCCCCTGTACACCCTACCCTTACTCTATCTTCTATTTCTTTCTTTACCCTCTACCTCTCCTCTTGAAGTAATCCCTTCTTCCCTACCCCTATCTTTCCCTCTACCTCTCCCTTCCCCCTAACCCCTACTTCTCCCCAACCCTTCCCTTCCCCCTACTCCCCCTACCCCTCTACCTTCTCTCTACCCCCTACTTCTCCCCTATCCTCTACCTCTCCCCAACCCTTCCCCTTCCCCCTACCCCTTCCCTTTCCCCCTACTCCCCTACCTTTTCCCCTACCCCCTACTTCTCCCCCACCCTCTACCTCCCCCTTACTCCCTACATGTCCTACCCTCTTCCCTCACCACCCCCCTTCCCATCCCCCCGCTTCTGACAAAGGGCCTTCCAATGTAATGTAGCCATTAGCACGCTGCTGGGGTCACTGGCAGGATCATTTGTCTCAGCTGCGGCCTACCACTGGGATGTAGCGCCGTGCTTGTCCGTGCAGGTCGTCCAATAGCTCCTTTTGACTTTTTTCTCTTCTTGTTTGAGACTGAGGTCGTTATCGTGTGGTTCGTTCTGTCCGTTTTTCTTTTACTATTCTTTTATGTTTTTTTTTTTTTTTTTTTTTTTTTTAGAGAGAGAGAGAGAGAGGGAGAGAGAGAGAGAGAGAGAGAGCGAGAGAGAGAGAGAGAGCGAGAGAGAGAGAGAGAGAGAGAGAGAGAGAGAGAGAGAGAGAGAGAGAGAGAGAGAGAGAGAGAGAGAGAGGTCCTTTTTGAGTAGGGTGTGTAATTTTTTTTTAGGGGGGAGTGGGGTGGGGTTGGAAGTTCTCATTACGGTCTGTTGGTCTGTCTGTCACTCTGACTGTCTGTTCCTATGAATGCTTCTCTGTCTCTCATTTCTTCCTTTTTTCCCTTCAAATATTTTAGAAAAAGGAAAAGGAGGAACAGCAAAAACAGCTCGGAAAAAGCAAACGTTTACAGCCTTATGTTAGATCTCGGATATTCGCTATGTGCCGTGGACGCCTTGAAACTCGCAATATTTGAACTATCTATCTTTACCTACCTATTTATCTTAGGGTACTAATAGGCCCATATTGTATTAGAGTATATTGATGCAATTGCTTTAGATGCAGATAAAAAAAAAATAATAATAATATCCACTAGTCATAAGCTTACAGGTCACAGATTACAGAAGTATACTGATCACTTTGCAACATACCTTCAAAACTACATGACTTGAGAACACATGGAAAAAACTTACTGTTTTTTTTTTTTTTTTTTTCACAAGATTCAAGGATCAAGTAAAGATAAAGTCAAAGTTTAAAGCAGCGTTATGTACTTGAAACTAGAAATTTCACTTGATAAGAAACGGAAAAACTGCTGCCAAACTTTCATGCTCAAGGAAGAGGTTATTATCCTATGATGATAACACGCAGTAATAATAATAGTAGTAGTAATGATAAAGATGATGGTAATAACAATGATAATGATAATAATAATAATAATAATAATAATAATAATAATAATAATGATAATAATAATAAAAATAATAATAATAATGATAAAATAATAATAACAGTAACAACAACAACAATGATAACAACAACAATAATTAAAGACATAAGAAAATTCTCTCAGACAAGCTCATGAGACTTTACTAATGCATTTCTGGGAAAATGATTACTATGCAGTACAGAGCAAATGGTTCGCCAATTGTCCCACGTATGATGTCATCAGTGTTCCAGAAATAGTACCAAGTAGACAGACTGTCGAAGAGAGAGACCAACAAGCAAAAAGATCCAACCTTAACGTATCTGTATATATATATGTGTGTGTGTGTGTGTGTGTGTGTGTGTGTGTACTGTAGATTTCCAAGTAAATACACATATTTGTACTTCTGTTTGTTAATAGGATGTGTTTCCAAGGTTATTGAATCTATAACAAAAATTCCCTTGGAACAGTAGAATGTCAAGGAGTCCGAATGATACATAAGCCATAGAATTATCAGGAATTACACATTGAATGAAATCTGAACTGGGTAAAATAAGTGAAATTCAGCGTACCATTGTAGCATAACGGAATTCCTCATTGATATAGATAGAGATTTTGATATCGTTTTGATTTCGATTAATTCTCAAGAAAGAAAGGTGTGTATATCAGATTAATAATGATAGGATTAACAACGAGAGTAATGATAACAATAATAACAGTAGACAATAATAAGATGCCATGGAAACAGACTTTTCGTGTGTGTGTGTCTGCGTACGTGCGTGCATGCTTATGACTGGATGTCTGTATTATGTGCAAATGAATACATGTAAACTTTTTTTTTTTTTTTTTTCTTTTTATCAAGATCGTGTTAAAAACCCCAACCGATCTATGCTGACAAATATATCCGTACGTCTTCCCTATTCACTAAACATCAAAAACAAGTACCAACCCCAATCACACACAAACAAACACACACACACACACCTTATCCTTATCCGACAGATACTTATACTCAGAGACAGTTGAACAGCGAAACATTCAATCAAAACACATTCAACCGAGTCCCCGAGTTGACCCAAGGCACAACAGGAGATCATAAGACCCCGGGACGCGACAAAGCCTCAGCTGATGATGCCGGCATACATTTGCATCGAAATAAAGAGGTTTGTTGTCGTCGTTCTTATTGAAGCGCTTCGGATATTGTTCGAAACTTTGGGGTTCGTTGACTTATCTTTTTTTTCACTCTCTCTCTCTCTCTCTTCTTTTGTTACGTTTTTGTTTCGTTTGATTACGGTGTGTTTTTTGGATATAGGGGTATTATTATTAGGGTTCTTTCTTTCCTTTGGTTTTCTCAAATCGGTGGGTGCGATAGAGGGAAAGTAACGTAAAGAGAAGAAGGCGAAGGCTTGTGAAATGCCGTGCGGGTCCTAACGAGCCTAATTGTTTCGCTCAAATTGAACCAGCTGATGAAACGTTCCGCCCGCATGGTAATGAACCGCGAACGAACTGGAGGGTTACTCAGCAACACCGTCTTTATGGTCGACTCCGGCTTCTGTGGGTAATCGGACAATCGCCTTTATGTCAGTTCGTCGTTTAGCACCGTCTTGGCAACGTTCGTTCAATATGTCGGTGGTTAAAGGTGCTTTTTTTTCAGGTGAATCTTATTTTCCTTCTTCCTCTCCCACTTGCCGTCCGCCGTAAATCAACATATTTTTGTGCTTACTCGAATAGCCGGTAAATTACAAAATTATTCTACAGTAATATAGAGTAATTAGGAGTTTCTTGAAAGGAGGAACTTTCTCTATTGATTTTGTTTGTTTGTTTGTTTGTTTCAACAGCTTTAGATTCCAATATTATAATAAACACACACACACATACGCACACGCACACGCACACGCACACGCACACGACACACACACACACACACACACATACACACACACACACACACACACACACACACACACACACACACACACACGCTCGCGCAGACACACACACGCACACACACACGCACACACACATATATACACATAATTATCAATATTCCTAGTACTAGCCTCAAAAGAATACCCTCTTGCTCTCCACCCTTATCCCTCTCTCCTTATCTCTAATGAGAACTGATTGATAACATTTCTCCCAAAATTGTATTGTAAAACATTATCTCTTCTCATGCGCGGGGAAAAAAAAACACCTGTTATTTCCTCGTTCAAGCTATATATTAAGGCCTTCAACACAAGTTTCTCATAGTTAGCATAGCAACTACACAATGTGGCAAACTGTGATCACATTATGTCTGCTCGCAAATCTCTCTGGAGGTAATATTGTTTCTGTGTTTGTTTTACTTTTCTTGTGCTTTAGATAATGTTATTTTTTTTTTTTTTTAAATCATGTTCTGTTAGTTTATTACCAGCGTTGTATTTAACAATCCAATCTGTAACTTAAAGACAATCATCATATACCTTTCCAATTTTAAGATCCCCTTGGTCATCAGAATAAGTGTATATTGTTTGATAGGTTTCATGCTGAGCAAATTATGAATATAAAATTGAAAAAAAACAACAACAAAAAAAACAAAACATGCAATTTAAAAACATTTTGCTATTACTTCCTGCCTTGAAGAAGCAATATAGTGAAAAGGTCTTCTCAATATATACTTGATTTTACCAAAAACACACTCATCAAGAGATTTTGCTTCTCAATACAAAAACTAATAGTATATCATATATCTGAGAATATATAACTCGTCTATGATAAAATTATCATCAACACATATAATTTGAGTAAATACGTATCAACGTCATTATGCAGATTTTACATATTTAATATCTGTTTTTGTTTACTCAGTAAATTACTTGAATTTATTCTGGATACTATGCATGGTTTTAATTATTGTACATTTGATAGTGTTTAGATTCAAACAGTTCTGTGGGCTGGTACTCTGGGCCTAGCATACAAATATCTATTAAAATAATTCAATACTGCTCAGTCCAAATACATAATTAAACATAGTTGTGTGAACTATTTTTATTACCATGGTAGGCTACATAGATGTAAGTACATGTCAAAAGACAGCTAAGAAAGAGAAGATAGAAAAGCATCAGTTATTTACGTAGTAAAAACATATTAGTTGAACTTTCAAGCTTATCACGAGTCGGAGAAGCTACACTTTTCTCAAGGCAGTCTATTCCAAAGCGTACTAAGCTGTAAACAAAGAAAAAAAAATCTAAAGACCTGTGATGTAGACGACTTAGACCAAATGTCATTGAACGGAGGGTCATGGAACTTCTAGTAACTTGAAAATTGATAAAAAATCAGGTAAAAGCTCATAGAGGGGATGTGAATTATCAGTTACATTCTTATTAAAGACTGGATGAGCCCCAGTATTCTTATGATGTCCACTGTTCAATTCTAAGACAAAAGGAGTTTAATGAAGTCAAAAGAACGATCAAGCAGTATTAAGTGTGACTCTGCAGCAGAAAACCATACAGGGGAATGGTACTAAAATGAGGCAGGATGAAAGAAAAACATTTACAAATAAAGTTATCATATTCATATATTTTTTTTTTTTTTTTTTTTTTTTTTTTTTTGCATTTGCGAATGATACCTTATTCGTGATTTGCAGTTTAAATGTAAGGTTCTAGACCGCCTTACAATAATTCTCTTGCATTATAGGTAGTGTATTTGTCCCTATAAGCCTAATGATATCATTCAATAAACTATGCTTTATCAAGTGGAAAAGGTTTTACAGGGTACGAACCCCGTTATGATTCCTGACAATAACACGTCCAGAGCATTAGCAGGACAATGAACATTATAAACATCATTCCAAACAATGCTATCACCATCCTGATTATTCTTAGACTTTAGGAAAGCTTGTCTAGTTTGGGTAATTTTGGAACGTCCCGCTGGATCTTACAATCTAGAGTAAGGTGGTCAGAAGTATCAATTAGCGCAATAGATTCTACATCTATTACCTCTCTCATATCAGTTATTAAAAGTTCCAAGGGAATGCCACTCCTGTGAATTCCTGCTCACATCCAACTACGCCTGAGAAATATAAGGCAGAAATGCTCTGTTAGTCAGATGGGGGCAATTCAGAATTCCAAAATTACCTATGCAAATAAGGTATGATTTCCTATCATTCTCTTGAATGGAGGGGTGGGAAGTCAAATAAACAGTCATAAATGCTTTCATCGGAATTGGAACTTCTATAAAGACTAAAAATACTGGAATGATTAAAACTACACACTCTCACAACCATGTATTTGAGTGCATGCATGTGGAAATTCAGGGTTTATATTAATGTAGTTACAGATTTTCCTGATATACTTCTCTGCAGCTAAATCAGATTTTATCCATTGAAAAACATTAACCTTCACAGTTCGCGCAACTTGCACTTACCCTTATGTGGCAGTGGGGGAAAAGTGCCTCTTTTTTGCAACAATGGCCGATATACAGTACAGTGAAGCTCGTCAGATGTGCCACTCGATGGGCGGAGAACTGGCGGCTGTTTTGACTGCTACTCAGTTCAAGGACATTGTCTATTATATCTATGATTACGGTAGGTATTTCAGGGAATCGTAATAATATAATAATGCATATACTCTTTCTCTCTCGTGTGCGTGTGTGTGGATCAGAAACATGGACTACTACCAAATTACTGGAGAGGAAACTAATAAGTGCCCAGAGAGAGATGGAGAGGTTGATGCTGGGAATTAGCCGAAGAGATCGGATGAGGGCGACGTGGATCAGGGAACAGACAAAAGTGGAAGATATACCTTGGAGCATCAAAAAGTAGAAATGGCAATGGGCAGGTCATATATGCCGGAAACAGGACGACACAGACAAAAAAAGTAACAGACTGGGCTATAGATAACATAAAGAACAATGACATGATGGCGTGACGAACTTTGGGGGCCAAGACTGGAAATAAGACTGGACAGACAAAGTTGGAAAAGATTAGGAGAGGGCTACATCCTGCAGTGGACTGATTCAGTCCCATGATGATGATGATATATATATATGTGTGTGTGTGTGTGTATGTGTGTGTATGAAATTGTGAAATATATAGAAATATATATTATATTAAAAAATATATATATATACACATATATATATACTATATTAAAAAAATATATATACAAATATATAATTTATTTACAAAAATATATGTATATAAGTATATATATATAGATACACATTTATGTATTGGAACCTAAGGTTATTCTGGTCAACACTTTTGGCTCGATGGCACGGACTCGGCGGTGGAGGGCCAGTGGC
>NC_061841.1:3227597-3230097 GCF_019202785.1 Penaeus chinensis
GTGTGACTGATGATGCGAAGAAGGGGTAGTCTTTTTTTTTTTTTTTTTTTTTTTTTTTGCGGGAGAGTGGGTTTCTGTATGTACGTTTTTTTGTGTTTTGTTTTCCTCAAGGGTACTTCTGTGCGTATATATATGTATATATATATCTATTTTGTTGTGTGTGTGTAAAACACGATAAATAAGAATGTCTGGAAGTTATAATGAATAAGCAGTATGTATACACACCCACACACAAACACACATATATATATATATATATATATATACTGTGTATATATATATATATATATATATATATATATATATATATATACACACACACACACGTGCATATATATATATATATATATATATATATATATATACACACACACGTGCATATATATATATATATATATATATATATATATATATATGGGTAGGTAGTATATATACGCATATGTTTAAATATATATGTACAGTATATACATATCTTTCAATTTATATTAATTCTATATTGATTTCATTTCTGATTGTGGCTGTTTTCCTCTCAGTTTTTTGTACACGTTACTGTGTTTGTACACAGTGTGTATATATATGTATATATATATTTAATGTATATATTTATCCATATATATATATAAACATACATATATATATATATATATATATATATATGCATGCATATATATATACTCATACATACATATGCATATATATATATATATATATATATATATATATGCATGCATTTAAATGTTTATATATATATATATATATATATATATATATATACATATACATATATATATACACATATATATTCATATGCACACACATACATCCTATGTATATATATATATATATATATATATATATATATATATATATATATGTATATATTCATACACATATATATGTGTATGCAAATACACAAATATATATATATATATATTGAGAGAGAGAGAGAGAGAGAGAGAGAGAGAGAGAGAGAGAGAGAGAGCGAGAGAGAGAGAGAGAGAGAGAGAGAGAGAGAGAGAGAGAGCGAGAGAGAGAGAGAGAGAGAGAGAGAGAGAGAGAGAGAGAGAGAGAGAGAGAGAGAGAGAGAGAGAGAGAGAGAGAGAGAGAGAGAGAGAGAGAGAGAGAGAGAGAGAGAGAGAGAGAGAGACAGAGAGAGAGAGAGAGAAGGAGAGATGTATAATTTGAAAAACCAGTGTCAAGATCAAATCATGGAGGAAAATATGAAAAAAAATATATGCAATACTTGGGAATATTTTTAATCAGGTTTTGCGATTCAGATTCACAAACAGGCTGGCAATATTGCACTGACAATATTACAAAAATATAACTACTAAAGTTGCTATTTTCTACTCATAGAGGCCTTGTGGTTGTCTAAATCTGGTTTAGGTATTATTTTTTATTTACTTTAAATATTAGGAAAACCAAATACTTCCACGAGCCGTATTTTGAAGGTAAAAAAAAAACACACACACACATATACATACCCACTCTGTTTGTCTCTGTTTGTCTCTCTTTCTCTGTTACTGTCTGTCTGTCTGTCTGTCTGTCTGTCTGTCTGTCTGTCTGTCTGTCTGTCTCTCTCTCTCTCTCTCTCTCTCTCTCTCTCTCTCTCTCTATATATATATATATATATATATATATATACACATATGTATCTATCTATCTATACACATATTGTATGCATTTTGTTCGTCGGACATGAATATCAAAATCCACACACTATAGCATAACCATAACAAAAAGTTAGAACGGCAACTCATCGACAACAAATCAAGATAGTCCAAAATTACACTTATTCGCAAATTTTCCAGCACTTTAACAGGTTTCACACGCATGTCTTGCTTGTATCGTTTCGAAGTGATTGTACGCGCAAAGTCACAGAACAGAGGTTTAATAGCGTATAACCTTGGTCATATACGATCTCTTAATTCGCCGCCTTTGTGTGCTGGGATGAGTTGGGTTTCTAGTTCGAACTCCCGAATACAAAAGGGGGATTCGAGACTCTTAGAAGCCGAGCCACTGGACGCACAACAAAGTTCACGTGTGTGCTTCTGTGTATGTAACCTATTACTAGTGGTTTAGTACTTTTGTTACTTCAGCACATGTCCTTTGTCACATTGACCGCCTTTGCGAGAGAGAAAGAGAGAAAGAGAGAAAGGGAGAAAGGGAGAAAGAGAGGAAGAGAGAAAGAGAGAAAGAGAGAAAGAGAAAAGGAGAGAAAGGGAGAAAAAGCGAATGAGAGAAAAAAGAGAAAATGAGAAATCATGACAAGTTCACTTTTTCACTATTTAATTGAGATTCAGGTCTGATAATACACAATAGACCTGAAAACTCGTCTTGTGCCTGACCTAACGCGTCCTGATTTGTATGTTACAGTTTGGAAGTATATGTGGACTATCCGTCGATGCTAGTTTAAGTATCAACTGATAAACTGTAGAAATAACATTTAACAAGCATATCGTTAATTAAAGACCCGGTCTGAATGATATATATTAATCAG
>NC_061841.1:3245097-3255097 GCF_019202785.1 Penaeus chinensis
AGAAGTATTTCAGCATTTTATGAACATATTTTGAACAGTTAGGGGCCTTTACCTTCGCCTTTAAGGCCTGTGCTGGCAAATGAAGTTGTTATTATCCTCGCAAACTGCATTCGTCAGGTAGAAAAACACGGTATACTCTATCTCTAGACAATGCTCGCTTCCGTGGGCGTTATCAGGCTGTTGGGTGTCTTGGAAGGCCGCCCAGAAGGGAGTTCCTCGAGGGACCGCCTGGCCAGAGGAAGTCACCCAGTTGCCTTCCATCTCTGTCGTCCAGTGTAACCTTTGGGACGAGACGACACTAGGAAAACCTCTAAATATCAATGAATAGTTGACTGAAGGAGACAGCTGAAGGAAAAATAACAATATGATCTAAAATACAAAGATACATGCTGTGGCAAACTACTCACAACACTGACACAGCTTTTGTGTGAATTTAGCATGAAGCCTGGAACAGGTATCACTACACCTAACGTTATAGACATCCTCACCGTAAACATAGATATGATTTACAACGTGCACAAACTGCGTAGGTGTAGTAATGGCTAGCAGTTCTCCCGAGGTAGAGTGGCACACTTGTCTCGCATCACTGTGGCTCTGTTCAGCGAAGGTGACGAACATGAGGCACTGGCTTCCTACGAGCGTGTAACCCGCGGGGCAGTTCTCGTCTCCCGAAGTCAAGTTGGCAAAGCCCCTGAAGAGTTCCTCGCTTGACTCAGCTGTTGGATATGCCTTCATTAGACGAAGCCACTGAAGTCGTTGAAAAATTGTTATAAATTTGCACTTGCTATGGCTTAGGCATTTAACATGTTAATCCACATTTGATCTACAATTTGTTTTTGCTGCTGTCGTTGATGACATGTGCAATAAGCTGGTTAAGTGTGTTTATTAACACTATATGCAAATCAGGAAAGACGTCTACTTTATGTAAGGTAGATTTAGAATCCTACAACGCATAATTCATAAATGATCTCACCCGAAATAAAGCATATGGCAAAGAGCGATGCCAAATACCGAAAAATCTTGTTTGCAGTGGCCATACTAGTGGGTCTGAAATGAACAGGATAAATACGATAAATGACTGACATGTGGGTTCAGGCTACTCCTTGGAAATGTGGGAACTCTTTCTCTTCTTTTCTTTATGTATTATTACTGTCTTTGTTGTTTTATTTTCATGTAAATATGATTTTGGTGTGTATGACTCTTCGTGTACGTATGTTGTCCTTCCAGTTAGATTTTCGTTGAGTGTGTTCACTGTATATCTATTACCCTTTTTTTTTTGAGATATTAAAATTTCCCTTAACTTCGTCTTTTGTAAGTACACTTAATTAGCACATGGAATTACTATAAGGAATTCCCAGTCTAATTCTTACCTAAGATATTGCAACGAGCGCTGTGCACTGCCTGGTAACTGCAACGTGATTATATTGCATTCTCTTATCAACTGCCTACACTTTTGAGTTCGGGTTTTTATACCCAGGCTCTCCCGAAATAAAGAAAAACTGAGATAAAGCAGGTGCTCCTTCTTGTTGTCCACTGTTTTGCTCTTTTCTGACCAAACTTTTTCTTTGTCAATCATTTGCGCGCATGTATCTCTCTCTCTCTCTCTCTCTCTCTCTCTCTCTCTCTCTCTCTCTCTCTCTCTCTCTATGTATATATATATATATATATATATATATGTATATGTATGTATATATATATATATATATATTTATGTATTATATTATACACACATATATGTATATATACACATGTATACATACATATATACACACATAGACATACACACAAACACAGACACACTCACACACACACATATATATAAATACAAATTTTAAATACATATATGTATATATATACACATACATACATTCATATACATACACACACACACACACTCACATATATATAGATAGATAGATAGCTAGATAGATATACACATATTTATGTAGTGTAGGGTTTTCTACCATAAGTTCACCACACTCGAGTGTTTTACCATCCATATATGTATTCCATATACATATATATGTGTGTGTGTGTGCGGGTGTGTGGGTGTGTAATATACATACATACACACATACACATACACACATATACATATATATACACAATATACATATACACATTGTGTGAGTCTAAAGTAGATACGATAGTGGGTCGGAAACCACCAATAACGATTACTTAACCAACTACTCCTCTGGAGAAGGATCAGCCACCATAGTATAAGGACCCAGCCAACTGCATGATGTCAACGTGAACCAAGGCGCCAAGTAGTTTGTCAAACATCGCATCTGTGAGGGAAAACACGATACCCTACATTACATATATATATATATATATATATATATATATATATATATATATATATATATATATATATATATATATGCATATATATGTATATATAATTATATACAAATATGTGTATGTGTATGTATATGAATGCATACATGTATAAATATGTATTTATAGTATGTGTATATATAAACATATATATATATATATATATATATATATATATGTGTGTGTGTGTGTGTGTGTGTGTGTGTGTGTGTGTGTGTGTGTGTGTGTGTGTGTCTATGTGTATATATACATATATATATGTGTGTGTGTCTATGTGTGTATATACACACACACACACATATATATATATATATATATATATATATATATATGTGTGTGTGTGTGTGTGTGTGTTTGTATACATACACACATATAAATGAACAGATATGTATATGTATATATATATATATATATATATATATATATATATACACATACATGCGCGCAAATGATTGACAGAAAAAAAAATAAGGACAGAATAAAGGAAAACAGAAAAAAATATATATAAATTTTACATGGAAAACAAGAAGCAACACTTGCTCTTCTCAGTTTTTCTTTATTTCGGAAGAGCCTGGTGGGAACCCGTAACTCACAAGTGTAGACAGCTGATAAGAGAATGCAATATAATCACGTTGCAGTTGCCAGGCAGTGCACAGCGCTCGTTGCAACATCTTAGGTAAGAATTAGACTGGGAATTCCTTATAGTAATTCCATGTGCTAATTAAGTGTACTTACAAAAGACGAAGTTAAGGGAAATTTTAATATCTCAAAAAAAAAAGGGTAATAGATATACAGTGAACACACTCAACGAAAATCTAACTGGAAGGACAACATACGTACACGAAGAGTCATACACACCAAAATCATATTTACATGAAAATAAAACAACAAAGACAGTAATAATACATCAAGAAAATAAGAGAAAGAGTTCCCACATTTCCAAGGAGTAGCCTGAACCCACATGTCAGTCATTTATCGTATTTATCCTGTTCATTTCAGACCCACTAGTATGGCCACTGCAAACAAGATTTTTCGGTATTTGGCATCGCTCTTTGCCATATGCTTTATTTCGGGTGAGATCATTTATGAATTATGCGTTGTAGGATTCTAAATCTACCTTACATAAAGTAGACGTCTTTCCTGATTTGCATATAGTGTTAAATAACACACTTAACCAGCTTATTGCACATGTTACCAACGACATCAGCAAAAACAAATTGTAGATAAAATGTGGATTAACATGTTAAATGCCTAAGCCATAGCAAGTGCAAATTTATAAAATTTTATCAACGACCTCGGTGGCTTCGTCTAATGAAGGCATATCCAACAGCTGAGTCAAGCGAGGAACTTTTTAGGGGCTTTGCCAACTTGACTTCGGAAGACGAGAACTGTCCCGCGGGTTACACGCTCGTGGGAAGCCAGTGCCTCATGTTCGTCACCTTCGCTGAACAGAGCCACAGTGATGCGAGACAAGTGTGCCACTCTACCTCGGGAGAACTGCTAGCTATTACTACACCTACGCAGTTTGTGCACGTTGTAAATCATATCTATGCTTACGGTGAGGATTTCTATAACGTTAGGTGTAGTGATACCTGTTCCAGACTTCATGCTAAATTCACACAGAAGCATCATAGTATTTTAGATCATACTGTTATTTTTCCTTCAGCTGTCTCCTTCAGTCAACTATTCATTGATATTTAGAGGTTTACCTAGTGTCGTCTCGTCCCAAAGGTTACACTGGACGACAGTTCTGGTTGGATGGATCAGACGCAGAGATGGAAGGCAACTGGGTGACTTCCTCTGGCCAGGCGGTCCCTCGAGGAACTCCCTTCTGGGCGGCCTTCCAAGACACCCAACAGCCTGATAACGCCCACGGAGCAGAACATTGTCTAGAGATGGAGTCTTCCGAGTTCTTCTATCTGAATGATGCAGTTTGCGAGGACAAAAGCAACTTCATATGCCAGTACAGTCCTCAAAAGCAAGGTAAAGGCACCTAACTCTACAAGTCTTTATCCTTTAAAACAGTCTTTATTCTTTATAACAGGCTTTATTCATAACCAACTTAAAAACTGGTGTCAACAGACAAGCGAGACTTAACCCCAACCACTCAAGTTTCGAAGGCAGCTCACTTGGAAGCCTACAGCAGCCAATGCCCAACCTTTTACGTGGAGGTTGGAGGCCTTTGCCTGATGTTCGTCACGTGGGCGGAGGAGACCTGGCAAGAGGCTAAGCAGACATGTGGAGACTCGAGCGACCTCCTGGCTATCACTGATGCTGAAGTCCTTAGAGCTGTATACCTCTACTTGCATCAAGAAAGTAGGTTATCAGATGGGTATTTGCTTTTATATCACAATAATTTTGGTCTGAAGTCATATCTACCATCATTAGACAGGTCACAGATTATATTAGGTAGAGGATCTTACAGAATATATCTTCATTTTCCTTTAAACTTCTACTTACCCAACAATGCCTTGCAATAAGCAATTGCAATTTAGCCACTTCGTGATCACAGTTTAATGTGTGTTTATCAGATATAGCAGACCACAGTTTCTGGTTGGGTGGTTCTGATTCCAATGAAGGAAACTGGGTCTTCACCACAGGAGAGTCTGTCCCAATGGGTAAGTTTTCAATAGTCCTCACCTTTTTCCAAGTACTTCAAAACTGCATATTCATTTTTGACTTCACCTTTCTCGTTCTATTAACCCAATGCTGCCGGATAATCACACTGTCTACCGTTTTCTTCTGTGGGATTTTGAATTTTCGGGAAAAAAATGTTTCTAATGATATTGTGGTTACTATGATACTGTGGTTATTATTATGTGACCAACAATACTAAAAGAAAAAGTACAAAATGAAGCTTCATCCCGAAATTCATGTAAAAGAGTATACAAGTAAGATAGATACTAGTTAATGACTACTTGGTGATTATATTTTTATAACATAACATGATATATATATACATGTGGAGGGCAAACAGAGCCTTGGGAGTGGCTGATTGCCCCCTCCCCCCCAGCACCCCGTATTGACGCCCCTGATTGAATATCTACTTTACCATGCAGCGTAACTTCCTACACAAACACCAGAGAATAAACTTCCACATAGATATTGATCTAAACTTTTCAGGCACACCTTTCTGGGGTCTATATCGCGGAGACAGTGTCATGCAGGAACCTCAAGGTGGCACTCGTGAGAACTGCCTGATGTTGCATTCTGGAGGTTCTCATTATTTCCGGGACGTAACTTGTTCCATGAGACTGAACCCAATTTGTGTTTACAATGGATAAGCACAGTCTTAGATGTTACACTTGAAGTATGTGAGTGCATAGTGCAGAGACCAAAAATAAAACGATGAAAGTTATTAACAAAGTCTGATTTACCCCTTACTGAGGCTCCGTACTCGCTCGAAAACCTTATATGCCAGTATAAGCCTCAAAAACAAGAAGGTGAAGAATCAAACACTGCGAAGGTTCTGAAGGAATCTGAAACTGAAGATAGCGGTAGCCGGTGTCCAACCTTTTACGTGGAGGTTGGAGGACTCTGCCTAATGTCCATGCCATGAGCAGACGTGACTTGGCATGATGCTCGACAGTCCTGTGGAGACTCAAGCGACCTCCTGGCGATCAATGACGCAGAAGTATTGCGAACTGTATACCTTTACTTGCATCAATAAAGTGGGTTTGTTGACGGGTTCTCGCTGATACATTCATGTGAATGATACTTCTAACTTATAAATCACAGTTATTAGTCAAGGACACTTTACAAAGCATAAAAAAATGTATTTATGAAGAATACATAACTGCTTTATCTTCATTTAAGTTTATACAGTACCTTAGGTCTAAAATGATTTAATGGATTTATATTCATCAGTTATAGCAGGCCACAGTTTCTGGCTGGGTGGCTCTGATTCAGAAGGAAAATGGTTCTATACCACATCAGAGCCTATTATTCTTTTTATTTTTTTGTCCAATTCAACTCTAGAAGGCGAGTAGCACAATATGATATCCAAGACTCACCAAGAGAACTACAGAGAATAATCCTTATATGTGGGCATTTACACATGTGAATTTTCAGGCACAACTTTCTTTGGATTAAGTTCATGAGACCGCAGCTTTATTTAGGAACCAAACGGAGGCGCTCGTGAGAACTGCCTGGCGCTCCAGTCTTTAGGATTTCACTTTAGGGATGTGCTTGTTCTTCGAGACTGAACCCACTGAGTTTTTATCAGTGATAAGCAAATATCAGACTTGGAGTGCACTCTGAACGTCATACACAAATATACGTGGATGACAGTGAGTTTTTCTTATCATTCTACAGGATAATAATATCATAATCTATTTATCATAATAAACATATCAATACTCTGTCCTATCTCAGGATACGAAAAAACGGCGATTTCCCCTCGAACTCTGTAGTTTCTTTAGGGAAAGCCGTGGTGAAGATCAGTAAATATATTGTATATGCAGTCAAGACATAACGTACATTTGTAAACACAAGGATTATGCGTCAGCTGTTGAGGACAGAAAAATGGCGAATCGGAGTCTGGGGTAAGTTCCATTTTTTCCAAAATTTTGTATTCTTTATAGTATTATCATGTGATAGTACAGTTAATTATACAATGGCCCGACAGATATGCCTTGCATAAACATTTATAATTCACATTTTTTAACCAACATTTCATCAGTTCTGTTTTAGACTTTATCTCCACACAGAGCTGATAACGAACAAGTGGTCAGAACAAATCATAATAAATTATATTAGGAATATGTTTGAGAAGTGTAAAGATGAAAGCACTTAAAATGTTTGAGAAGTGTAAAGATGAAGGCACTTATAATGTTTGAGAAGTGTAAAGATGAAATCACTTATAATGTTAGAGAAGTGTAAAGATGAAAGCACTTATAATGTTTGAGAAGTGTAAAGATGAAAGCACTTATAATGTTTGAGAAGTGTAAAGATGAAAGCACTTATAATGTTTGAGAATTGTAAAGATGAAAGCACTTATAATGTTTGAGAAGTGTAAAGATGAAAGCACTTATAATGTTTGAGAAGTGTAAAGATGAAAGCACTTATAATGTTTGAGAAGTGTAAAGATGAAAGCACTTATAATGTTTGAGAAGTGTAAAGATGAAGGCACTTATAATGTTTGAGAAGTGTAAAGATGAAAGCACTTATAATGTTTGAGAAGTGTAAAGATGAAAGCACTTATAATGTTTGAGAAGTGTAAAGATGAAAGCACTTATAATGTTAGAGAAGTGTAAAGATGAAAGCACTTATAACTCCCTTTCTTGTGCCCTGTTTCCTACCGGTCCCTTATTGCATATTCACAACAGCCAGCTATTTAGAGGGAACTGCTCCCGCTTAATCTTATTTAATGGTAGTTAACTTTAGGAAAAGACTAAGTACTAGTTTCAATACCACTGGCTGGTTACTTTAGTAAAACACTAAGTACAAAGTACAACACTATCATGTAGCGTATGTGTAGAGAATCAAATACTTTTTGCATATTTGATTAAAAAGTGTTTTAGGATTCACTTTACACAGGTATCAATTGAGTATATTTTTTCAATAAAAGTCACTTTACTCTTTATCCGCATTCTACATTCTTATATATGTCTTCATTCGACTGCAATGTATGTCCTTATCAAATACCGAGTTTTCGGAAACCTTCATATACGAGACCCTGATATTTAGCAAAATATGTCAAATATAATATGCGCCATTCTCCAGAAAGGTTAAAGAGTTAGCCTTACCCCTGACTTTACAAAAGATGTTAACTGGGTGGCAACTACATCGTTATAACTTTGCACTATGCTATTTGTTCTATTTTAGAATTTATTTGACTAAATATGGGGAATATAAAGAGGAAGAACGGGTGATTCAATTTACATTCTTAGAAAGTGAGAGATAGAGAAGAAAATAAGAACATTAAAACGATATTAAAACACGTGGATATATCGATAGGCAAGGGAAATAGATTTTTTTTTTTTTTTTTTTTTTGATTAATAGATTCATATTCACAAGCGGTTTTCATTTTCTAAAGGTTATTGTAAAATAAAGAACTATCAGTAAAGTAACAATGTGGATAAAAAAAGGGCAAAAAAGTAAGACAAATCGGAATAGAAGAGAAGGAAAAACAAATGCAGAGGAATAGAAAGAAGCCGTATTTACAGAAGAAAAAGAACACCTTTTCTATTTTATTTTTATTTTTTTTCCACCATTAGTTGTAAAATCAACTTCCGTTAACAAGTTCGCCATCAACATCAGAATAAAGAATCATTTCGCAATTCTACAAAGTAACTGACTAAAAAAAAGAAAAAAAAAAAAGAACTTCATAAGAAATAAGAAAGAGTTTTCGTCATTATGCTTTATTTCTACGTTACACAATCATTCAATGCAGCTATTAAGTCTCAGATCTGCCTACCCATGATAAACACACAATGGGTTCAGTCTCGACGAACAAGAAATGTCCCTGAAGTAGTGAGAACCTGGAGAGTGGAGCATCAGGCAGTTCTCCTTGGTGCCTCCTTGAGGTTCTTGGACTTCGTTATATAGACCCCAGAAAGGTGTGCCTAGAAGAATAAAAACAACTAAATAGATAATAACGACGAAATAAGTATAGGTACTTCTTGCCACGTGAAATTTCGCTTCTGTAGTTGTTGGTGGTTTTAGTGCATAGAAAGGATACCGGGTTAAAGTAGAAACTGAATATACAAGTTGGAAGTCGTTTTAAAGATGCAAAGAAATGTTAATAAACAGAGGCCAAGCTTACCCATAGGGACAGCCTCTCCTGTGGTATAGACCCAATTTCCTTCGGCTGAATCGGAACCACCCAGCCAGAAGCTATGGTCTGCTATATCTGATGAATATACATTGAACTGGAATCATCACTGAGCAAAAATACGGTGGATTACTCCTCATGCATAACTCATTGGTTAAGTGTCTATTCAAGAATAGCGACATAATGAATATACACAGCCAAGTTGCGAAGATAATTATGCCTTTTAGAATAACAGTATTGTAATATACATGAAAGTAAAAGCACATGCCCATCAGTTAACCTACTTTCTTGGTGCAAGTAGAGGTATACAGCTCTTAGGACTTCAGCATCAGTGATAGCCAGGAGGTCGCTCGAGTCTCCACATGTCTGCTGAGCCTCGTGCCAGGTCTCCACCGCCCACGTGACGAACATCAGGCAAAGACCTCCGACCTCCACGTAAAAGGTTGGGCATTGGCTGCTGTAGCCTTCCAAGTGAGCTGCCTTTGGAACTTGAGTGGTTGGGGTTAAGTCTCGCTTGTCTGTTGACACCAGTTTTTAAGTTGGTTATGAATAAAGCCTGTTATAAAGAATAAAGTCTGTTTTAAAGAATAAAGACTTGTAGAGTTAGGTGCCTTTACCTTGCTTTTGGGGATTGTACTGGCAGATGAAGTTGCTTTTGTCCTCGCAAACTGCATCATTCAGATAGAAGAACTCGGAAGACTCCATCTCTAGACAATGTTCTGCTCCGTGGGCGTTATCAGGTTGTTGGGTGTCTTGGAAGGCCGCCCAGAAGGGAGTTCCTCGAGGGACCGCCTGGCCAGAGGAAGTCACCCAGTTGCCTTCCTTCTCCGCGTCCGATCCATCCAACCAGAACTGTCGTCCAGTGTAACCTTTGGGACGAGACGA
>NC_061841.1:3265097-3267597 GCF_019202785.1 Penaeus chinensis
TGGTTTCATCTCCCTCCATTGACTAATGTAAGGAGGGATATTTGTGTGTGTAGGAAGAGCGGGTTTAAAGAAATGGGAGATATGTCTCTTAGGAAAATAAACACTGGTTCATAAGAAATAACAAAAAAACTATTCAAAATACTGTACAGTCGACAACGAGGAAAAAAAAAATATTTAAACGGAAGAACTTGTACTTTCGATGGCACTTTTTAGGAATTACTACCAAAAAATATCGTCCGTTGAGAGAGTTGATGGAAGGAGAGCTTGGCGGAGGAATCGACTCTGGGGAGGAAGGAAGAAACTGCTTGCGACATGATCCATCCAGACGCATCGTTCGGCCGCGACGGCGTCCTTAGCGCCAATAAAAATGGAGGAAAAATATATCTATATATTTATACTATATATGTGTATGAATATATCCGACGGAACTTCCGCTAGTGTGCAGTTGCTTTGGGTTCTTTCGCGCTCAAGTCCTTCCGCTTCGTGAGGAGGAGCAGGAGGCCAGGGAACCCGACGGACGGAGGCTCTGAGTAGGAGTGGCATCGTCGGAGTGGCACCTGCGAGCGGCCCTGCGTTTCCTTCCTCTTGGCACCGTATAAGACAGAGGGGCGGCGGTCCCTGGCACTCGCTACCCCGTCCTCGCGGCGCTAAGATCGAGCGGCGCGTCCTGCTCCTCCTTCCTCCTGCCTGCTTGGCCCTCGTCAGCCTCCTTGCTCTCTCTGCCGCCCTCCTGCACGCCCCGGGGCGAGCTGGAGGCCGAGCGCTCCCCGACGGACACGGGCCTCGGCGGCGACGGCGACTTGTTCTTGACGCTGAGGTCGATGGGGAGGTCCTGGGGGGCCGTGGCGCCGACGGTCACCAGGTCGGGGCTTCCTCTGGGCGACAGGTCGTGGCCCGGATTGCGACCCGAGTTGAGGATGTCCCGCACCAGCAGGTTCTGGCGAAAGGGCAGCAGGTTGCGGACCTGAGCGAGGCTCGGGGGCTCCCTCACCGGCAGCTTGAGGTCGTGCGTCGGCGAAGGGTTGGGCTTGAAGAACTTCGGGGGCGGGGCGAAGTCGCGGGCGGGGGGCGAGCCTCCGTCGCCGGGCTCGTCCTCGCCGTCGACGGGCGTGGCGACCCCCCGCTGCCGGGCCTCCTGCATCAGGGTGTCCAAGTACTGTTTGCGGGAGTAGACGGAGAGGAACGGGTAGTAGGGGTAGAGGTAGCGGTGAGCGAGGGTGGTTGGCGCCACGTAGGGCGGGAGGCGGGGCGTCAGCGTGGGCAGGTTGTACAGCGCCAGGAGGTCCTTCGGGTACAGGTGCTCGGAGTACGGCGGGAACAGCGACTTCTCGTTCAGGTCGAGCGACGAGTCGGAATTGTGCGATTCCGAGGACGAGGGCGAGTTGAGGCCCTTGCACTCCAGCACGGACTTGAAGTCAGAGTTCAGCTTGAAGTCGGGGCTGAGCTTGAAGTCCTTGAAGTCCTTGAAGTCCTTCAAGTCCGGACTGAGCGTCATGCTCTCCGACGAAGGGCTGATGAGGCCGGGGGACGTGGTCGTGCTCGTGGCCGTGGTCGTGGAGGCCTCGCTCGCCACGGGGTCGTCCGCCGAAGACGTGGCCGTGCTGTTGTTCTGCATCAGGTAGTGGATCTTGAACCAGTTGGAGCGGCGGCCGTAGCGGGAGCCGCTCTTCGACATGCCTACCCGCAGGCACTTCCGCAGGCGGCAGCTCTTGCACGAGGTCCGCGTCTTCTTGTTGATGACGCAACGGCCGCTGTTCTTGCACTCGTTGGGCGAAGGGATGTTGTTGTAGGTCCGCCCGAAGAACGACTGAAATGAAACGGAAAACGAACGTCAGTGAGGTCCTTCTTTTCATAATTTGGTCGTAGAAGATAATGTATTATTAGAGTTTTCACTTAGATTATAGTTACGTATATTAGATTATAGTTGCGTATATTAGTGTTTTCTGGTTTATCCTTATATTATACATATGTCCATTTTCTTTCTTAGCCTATGCTTATATATCTAAATGATACGCATGGTACAGTTTTTGTTCAGATTATACACATTTTGTATTTAAAACATGTTTGTTTTATTTTTCATTAATATGATTGTAAATAACCCAGTTATTGCTAAATCTTGTGAACAGTGAAAATAAAGATAAACTGTTTAAACCTCTATGAATTTTAGAAAGTAAAAAATGACCTTGTGTCACTTTTTATTTTATTTTTATTTTTGATCTTGTGGAAAAATGTTCTTGTTTCACAGGGCAATTTCCTGACGTTTATCTGTACAGACTAACCTAAAAATAGGATATATGAAAGGGTCCTAACGTAACCAAATCCTTATTGCTATTATTATTTTGATACTATTATTTTGATAATAGTTTTATCAAATTTTAAATATTAGATACTCATACTTTCAGTATATGATACTATCAGTGAGAGAAAAAACATTTACTACAAAAAATAGATTTACTACAATACAGTGCTGTAAATTGCTATATTGTTACACGCAATATTA
>NC_061841.1:3287597-3290097 GCF_019202785.1 Penaeus chinensis
AGTGTGTTGTCATAATATAAATAAATAATGGGTCACAATGGACATAATGTCACAGTATACACGCAGGAGAACATGAATAAACGTTGTAAGAGGGTAGCTGGGTATAAATTGTCACACAATAACACGTGAAGTGATATCTCCTTAAAGTGCTTCGAAGTCTGGGATCACACGGACACAAAGACGTTTTGAGACGGGACACCTAGACGCAAGGAAAAAAGGTGGATAAATAGATAAATAAGATGGAGAAGGAGGAGGTGGAGGATATAACTAAATGTCGGTTAGGGGATTAATCGTGGATTTGTGGATTATATTTGGCCTTGTATATCAAACAGAGGGAGGATTCAAGGAGTTAGTATATGTACAGGAAGAAAGTCGGGGAGTTAGATAATAAAAAAAAATGGTTTATAAGAGATTGCGATCAAAGTTTATACGAGGAGGGAGGGGAAAGGAAGGAAGGAGGAGGAGGAGGAGAAGGATTGGGAGAAAGAGGGGAAGGGGAGAACGAGGAGGGGGGAGATAAGAAGGATGGGGAAGGAGAGGAAGATGAGGGGAAATGGAGGGAGGCAGGAGAAGGAGGAAGGGTAAAGGGAGAGATGGGGGAAGGAGGAGAAAGAAGGGAACGAAGGAAGATCGGATGAAGAGAAGGAGAAATGAAGTAGGAGGATGAGAGATATAGCATATTACAACCCCCCCCAACACCTTCCACCCCCCACTCTCCACCAACCCCCCACCACCCCCAACCTCCCCCCCAACCCCCGATCTTCACATCACGAGCCATAAAACCTCGCTACCCCCCCACCCCCCCACCCACCCTCAACCACCTCCCCTATCTTCCTCCAACACCGAGGGGGAGGACAGAATACCCCCAAGTCATGACGGATCTCCCACGTCCGGAGTCGACACGAGCGAAAATCCCTTGCACGAGTAGCGGGAAGATCGACCTTAATGACTTCCCTTCGCGTGGCTCTATCTTGCTCTGGACAGCTTTCATTGACTTTAATGTAGGCGGAATGGCTATGACTCCGGCTACTGTGCGGCGGATGCGTTGGGTGAATCTTCGAGGAGGAGAGCACGAAGGAAGCGTATCTCGAGGAGGGTCGTAAAGGAGGAAGGAGGAGGAGGAGGAAGGAAGGAAGGAGGGGGAGGAGGAAGGAGGAGGAAGAGAAGGGAAGGAGGAGGAAGAGGAGGAAGGAGGAGAAAAGAGGAGAAAAGAGGAGGAAGGAGGAGGAAGGAGGAGGAAGAAGGAGGAGGAAGATGAAGGAAGGAGGAGGAAGAGAGGGAAGGAGGAGGAAGAGGAGGAAGGAATAGGAGATGGAAGGAAGGAAGGAGGAAGAGAAGGAAGGAGGAAGAGGAGGAAGGATTAGAAAAGAGGAGTATGAGGATGAAGGAAGGAGGAGGGGAAGGAGGAGGAGGAGAATGAAGGAGGAGAAAAGAGGAGAAGGAGAAGGAAGGAAGGAGGAGGAAGAGGAGGAAGAAGGAGGAAGAGGAGGAAGGAGGAGAAAAGAGGAGTAGGAGGATAAAGGAATAGGAGGATGAAGGAAGGAAGGAGGAAGGAAGAAGGAGGAAGAGAAGGAAGGAGGAGGAAGAGAAGGAAGGAGGAGAAAAGAGGAGAAGGAGGATGAAGGAGGGAGGAGGAGGAGGAGATGGAGGAGGACAAGGAGAAAGATAGAGAAGAGGATGAAGGAAGGAAGAGAGAAGAAAGTTATAAAAGAAGGAGGAGGATGAAGAAAGGAGGAGGATGAAGGAGGATGAAGAAGGAGGAGGAGGAGGAGGAGGAGGAGGAAGGAGGACTCTTGGCTCTCCGTACACCAAGGGGGGGTGGGGGTATGGGTATTCAGCCTTAGGAGGTGTAGATAGCAGAGATAAAATGCCCAGATTTTTTTTTTTTTTTTTTGGGGGGGGGGGGAGGGGGATGCTGACTTCCTTATCCTTGGGGGTCGCTTTAGGAAGGAAGGAAACCGGATTTTTGAAGGATTTTTAAGGATCTTTAGGAGGGAGATAGGAAGAGGGGATTAGGTGGGGGGGTAGGGAGGGGTAGGGAGGGGGAGGGAGGGAGGAAGGGAGGGAGGGGAAGAGGAGGGGGTAAGGGAGAGAGTAGGGGAGGGAGATAGATAGATAGATAGATAGATAGATAGATAGAGAGAGAGAGAGAGAGAGAGAGAGAGAGAGAGAGAGAGAGAGAGCGACAGACAGACGGGGAATAATAATGATAACGATAAAGAGAATAACAATGATAATTATAGTAATAGTAATAACAATGATAACAACAACAATAATAATAATAGTAATACTAATAACAACAGTAACATCAACATCAACAGCATTGATACTAATAATGATAACATTAATAATAATGATAACAAGGATAATAACAATAATGATAATGATAGTTATTACTTTACTGATAATGATAATAATAATAATGATAATGATAATAATAATGATAATAATTAAATAATAATAATGATATTAATGATAATAATACTACTACTAATAATAA
>NC_061841.1:3304573-3307073 GCF_019202785.1 Penaeus chinensis
CGTAAAACTTAACGGAAACATTAAATTGTTCAGCTAATAAGGGTGATGATTAGTTTCCACGGTAATTAAGATAGCTTCATGGAAAACCGCCTTGTACCAAATTACTGATTGCCCTCCAAGTAGGCAGGGCTGATAATTACACTCTAATAAAACGTAACAAGGCCTAATTGCATACAATTGAAGTGCAACATTTAGCTAGATCACGATAGTGTGTTTAATAAGAGAGGGAGGTGTGTTATGATCACCTGTTGTAAGACTGTTGCATATTCTACGTTCTGCTTTGTTTAATATCATATTTTCTTTTGTTTTTATTCATTTTTTTCTTCTGTTCTTTCTCCATCTGTCCTTCTTTTTCTTATTTTATCTTCTTCTTCTTCGTGTTTTTCTTTTTTCTTCGGTTTGTATTCCTTTTCTGTTCCTTCTTCGTCAATTTTTCTCTTCTTTTCTTCTTTTACTCTTTCCCTTCTTTTTCTTTTTCTTTTCTTTTCTTTTTTTTGTCTGTTATTAATCGCCTGGCTTTCTTATTTTCTTTTATTTTCTTTTTTTCTATTTTTCCTTCTAACTTCCATCTTTCTCTTCTTCTTTTCTCTCTTTTTTATTCATTTTTTTCTTATTTCATTGAATTTATTTTCCTTTCTTTGTTCTTGCTTTCTTGTTTTCCTTCTGTTTTCTATTTATTGTTTTCTTATTTATCTTCTATTGTATTTGTTTTTTCTCCTTTTCCTTTTCCTTGCTTCCATAGTTTTTTTTTTTTTTTCTCTTCTTGCATTCTTCTTTTTCACATTTAGCCTTTTCCTTCTTTCTTTTTCCATATCCTTGCTTTATTTCATTTGTTTTTTGTTTTTCTCAGTTCTTTTATTTTCTTCCTTTTCTTTTTTTTCTTCTTTTTCATCACTTTACTTTTCTTCCTTTTCTCCCTCTTTGCTTTATCTTCCTCCTTGTTTTTTCCTTCTCTTTTCCTCTTTCTTCTTATTGCTTTCTTGTTGTATTTCTTTCTCTTTTCTTTTTAATGTTCCCTTCTTCTAACTTTTATTTTCTTTCTTTTATTTTCCTTCTTTTCCTTTGTTTCCGTCCTGTCTGTCTTCGTGTGCGTGCTAAAAGGTTTACATGTGTGCGTATTTCGGTTTACATGTTCACTTGAGTTAACTTTTTTACGTTCCAAAAATGGAATGATTCTAATATATCAACATTTATATTGCAGTTATTGCAGTTATCTATGTATGTTATTATAGTTATATTTAATTACAAACGAAAAAATTATGTGATTGTTGCCAAGAAGATAAATTAAGTTAATAACAACAATAATGATAATGATGAAAATAACAATAACCACAATGAAATTGATAATAATCAAAAGAGTAATATTAAAGATGTTAATTAGTAATAAAATTATAATTATAATAACTTATAAATGTAATGATAATAATGATGATAGAATTCATAATAATAATGATGACAGTATTCATAATAATAATGATGATAATATTAATAATAATAATGATTATAATAATGATAATAATAATTATCATAATGATTGTCATGATAAAAATTATTATAACAATGATTATAATATCAATAACTACGACAGTGATAATAATGATAATGATAATATTTATAATAATATACTGATAATCATAATATCAATAGTAATAATGGTAATGATGATGATGATAAAAGCTGTAATAGCAATAAGACTAATCAGAATAATCAGAATGATAATGATAATGATAACAATAACGATAACAAAGATAATAATACCAATAACGATAACAAAGATAATAATACCAATAACGATAACAAAGATAATAATACCAATAACGATAACAAAGATAATAATACCAATAACGATAACAAAGATAATAATACCAATAACGATAACAAAGATAATAATACCAATAATGATAAAAATAAGTACACCAAAGGCAAAAATGATAACTAACACTAGCAAATATTACCACGAGGGATTGCCGTTGCGTCCCATACATCACCTTCAACTTTCGCAAGATAAAAAGATAAGAATGAAGGAAGGTGAGGAGAGACGAGGATGAATGAGCTAAGGATGAGAGAGAGAGAAAGGAGGGAGTAAAGGAGGGTGAGGGAGAAGGAGGAAAGGAGAGAGAGGGAGGAGGAGGAAAGGAGAGAGAGGGAGAAGGAGAGGAACAGAGAGGAAAGAGAAAGAGGGAGAAAGAAAAAAGGAGAGAGAGGGAGAAGGAGAGGAACAGAGAGGAAAGAGAAAGAGGGTTGAAGGAAGAGAAGGAGAGATGGAGAAGGTAAGAGAGAAAGAGAAAGAAAGAGAGAAAAAGAAAGAAATAGATAAAGACAGACAGACAGAAACAACACCGAGAAATCCAGAAGGAAATACAACTCTGAAAAAACACGCAAACGAAGAAAATTGAAATCCAACCAGGAAGAAAGAGAGAGAAGAGAAAGGAAGAGAGAAGAGAAAGGAAGAGAGAGAGAAAGGAAGAGAGAGAGAGAGAGAGAGTGAGAAAGAGATGGA
>NC_061841.1:3316451-3338403 GCF_019202785.1 Penaeus chinensis
TCTCTCTCTCTCTCTCTCTCTCTCTCTCTCTCTCTCTCTCTCTCGCCTCTCTTTCTTGCCCCCCCCCCCTGTGTGTGCATATACATATGCATGTGTGTGTGTGTATATATATATATATATATATATATATATATATATATATATATATATATATGTGCGTGTTCTTGGCTAGAACAATAATCACAAAAACTACAAGGAAAGTTACTGTTTGTGTTACAGTCACTTTCAATAGTACAGTTAATTCTAATTCTTATAAACATACACCCGGGGGTTGCATTCCTAACCCCTCCTCCCTTCCACCATCCCCTCCCCTCCCCTCCCCTCCATTCTTTCACACGACAAGAGAGAGAGAGAGAGAGAGAGAGAGAGAGAGAGAGAGAGAGAGAGAGAGAGAGAGAGAGAGAGAGAGAGAGAGCGAGAGGGAGAGCGAGAGAGAGAGAGAGAGAGAGAGAGAGAGAGAGAGGGGGGGGGGGGGAGAGAGAGAGAGAGAGAGAGAGAGAGAGAGAGAGAGAGAGAGAGAGAGAGAAAGCAACAAGAAGCAACTGCAGACAAACATGATAACGACATTATCGTAACTGCCAACTGCAACAATGCTAAAAACTAGATCCTCGACGCCCAAACAACCACACGGATTTAAGAGCACCTCGACGCGCCCTTACAAAAAAAAAAAAAAAAAAAAAAAAAAAAAAAATCATTCGACGCAAAAAAAAAAAAAAATCATTCGTCGCTTTCCCAGTTATCTATCTTCTCCCCTCTCCCTTCCCTCCCTTCCTTCCCTCCCTCCCCCCCTATCCCTTTATAATCTACCTACCTCTATCCCTTCCCCCTCCCCCCCCCTCCTCCTCTATTCTCCCTTCGTCACTAACCCACTTCTTTCTTGTACCTTCTTCTCCCCCTTCTTCTCCTTTCCCTCGCTAATCCCTACATCGCCCTTTCCCTCTTCTCTCTCCCTTTCCTTTCTCCCTCCTACCCCCTACCCTCTATTCTTCCCTTCCCCCCCATCCCCCTCCCTACATCCCCTATCATCTTTTCCACCCTATTACCCTCATTCTCTTTCTCTCTTCTACACCCTTCTACCTCGCTTCCTCTATTCCTATTCCTCCCAAACCCTCTCCTTCACCCTATCCCTCCCTCCTATCCCCCTGCTTCTCCCTCCCTTCTACATCCCTCCTTCCTCTCCTTCCCTTTCCCCTTTCCTCCTATTCCCCTCCTCCCTTCCTCCCTCCTACCTCTCCTCCCCTTACCCCTTCCCCTCCTATCCTTCCCTTATCCCTTCACCCCAACACCCCACCCCCTCCTCTTACCCCCTCAACTTCCCCTTACCCTCCCCTCCCCTCCTACCCTTACCCTATCCCTTCACCCCAAACACCCCCATCTATCCCTCCTTTCCCTCACCCCCTCCACTTCCCCCTACCCTCCCCTCCTACCCTTCCCTTATCCCTTTACCCCAACACCCCACCCTCTCCCCTTACCCCTCCCCTACCCTCCTACCCTTTCCTTACCCTTTTACCCCTTTCCCCCACCCCCTCCCCTTACCCCCTCCACTTCCCCTTACCCTCCCCTCACCCCTTCACCCCCAACACCCATTGCTAACAGAAGGACACCCCGCAGTGACATAAGAGACACTTCACAATTATACCATAAGAGAGGCTCCCATTTGGTAGTTGGAGGAACCTAACTAGTAGTGATCTATACCACGACCTCACGGGTGGTAAGATCGTCTGCCTTGTTAAGGTAGCTGGTTCGAAAGAGATTAACAGGAACTAGCTCGCTGTTGTTATTGCTGTTGGATTCAGTTCAAGGGGGATGGGAGACGGGGAGACGGGGAGGCGGGGGGGGGGGAGGGGGAGAGAGAGGAAAAAAAAGGAGAAAAATAGTTGCAGGAAGGTAGGTATTTCTTTTTTTTGTGTGTGAAATGGTGTCAGTGGGATATTTGAATATTTATTTGTTCGTCTACATACTTATTTATCTATGTAATCTTTTTTTTTTTTTTTTTTTTTTTTTTTTTTAAGGGATGGGAGGAAGGGGTGGGTAGAAAGTAGTTTAGTGTTAAACAAAACTATCCATTAAATCTTGTGCTTAAAGATCTATGGGTAGTTTTATTAATTTGCTCAAGAATGAGAAGAGAAAAAAAATAACACTGAATTGAAATGAATAGCGAAAACAAAGTAATAGATGAGAGGAAACAGAGAAAAGAGAAAGAGAGAAAGACAAAAAAAAGACGAAGAGAAAGAGAAGAGAGAGAGAGAGAGAGAGAGAGAGAGAGAGAGAGAGAGAGAGAGAGAGAGAGAGAGAGAGAGAGAGAGAGAGAGAGAGAGAGAAGGAGAGAGAAAAAGAGAAAAAAACAAAATACAAAAAAACAAAAAACAAAAAACAAAAATGGTCTCAAGGTTATTCTGTGAGAAACCCCATCTAACATGAGATTAGATCGGCTCCAAAGAACGCATGTCAAGTGGCCCAAGACAGATTATACAGCAGACGTGACATATTATGGCACAACTGTATTCTTCAGTGTCTCAAGGCATTATCAACGAGCGCCTTTCCTTTTCGCAAGAAGAAGATCGTGTTACATTTTTCCGAACGGGGGGAAATGACGGACGAGAAGCGGAGGCTGAGAAATTGTTTTATAATGCTGACGAGTGTGCACGACGAGGCCCGCGCGGGTCGTCGATTTTACAAGAGTCGTGAATCGGCCTTAATTAGCGTTTCAAATGAGTCTTTGCTGTTTTTTTTTTTTTTTGTTTTTTCCCTTGCTCTTTCCTCTTTCCTCTACCTCTCCTTTCTCTCATTCTCTCTTTCTCATTCTCATTCTCTCTCTCTCTCTCTCTCTATCTCTCTCTCTCTCTCTCTCTCTCTCTCTCTCTCTCTCTCTCTCTCCTTCGCTTCTTCTTTTTCGGACCTTGTCTATCCTCCCTCGCTCTCTCTTCCCATCCTTCCTGTTTTTATTCTCTTCTCTCTTATTCTTCCTCTTTCCTTCCTCCTCTTCCTCTCCCTCCTCTTTCAGACCTTTCCCTTCTTATGTTTATTTGTTTCCTCTTCCTCTTCTTTTTCAAGTCCTTCCTATATTTCTTCGCCCCAAACCTCTCTGAGTCTTTCCCTTTCTCATTCTTCCTCCTTCCCAGCATCCTCTTCTCCTTCTTTCTTTTATTTCCCTCCTCTCCTTTACGAGTCCCCTCGGCTATCCTTCCTTCTTTTTTCCCTCCTTTTATTCTTATTTTTTCCCTCCTCCTCCCTTCTCTAAGAGTTCTTTCCCCTCTCATCCTTCTTCCTCCTCCCCCCCCCTCTTCCTCCTTCCCCTCTTCCTCCTCCTTCCCCTCCCCTTCTTCCACCACCCCCTCCTCCTCTTCAAATCCTTCTTACCTCCCCCCCCAAACCACCCCCACACCCCACCCACCACCCACCGCCTGCCCCCCAGCCCCACACCCACCACAGCCCCCCCCCACACCCCCCCTCCAGCTCAAGACGCTCGACCAGAACAGTAAACACCCCTTCCGTAGTGATGGATCGGCATATTATATTTGCCCGTGTTCTTTTCAGTGCGGTTACGACGCGCCGCTCCAAATTAAAACCGGACTTCTTTAAGTGTCTCTCTATTGATCACAGTCTGAGCACGATCGCCAACACCGCGAGACAACCATGACTTATGAGAAATTTTCGACAATGCATTTCATTTTTTTGCATTTCGATTTTTTTTTTTTCGATTTTTTTTTTTTTTTTTTCTTTTTTTTTTTTTTTGAAGAGGGCCATGAGAGGGTTTCTAGGATCTACTCGAAACGTCGTGTTTTGATTGCTCTTTGTATTATTGTTGATAGGATTCATTTTATCTATTTTTTCTTCTTTTTTTTTACATGTGTTACTGTGTTAATTGTGTTTTGTTGTGTGCGTTTCCTATATGGGAGGAAGAGGAGGAGGAGGAGGAGGAGGAGGAGGAGGAGGAGGAGGAGAAGAAGTGATAGGAGGAGGAGAAAGAGGAAGAGGAAGAGGAAGAAAAAATAACTAAGAAGAAAAGGAGAAGGAAGAAGAAAAAGAGAGTAAAGGGCAGAGGGAAAGCAGAATAAAATCTAGTATCGTCCTCGACACACACACACAGATCCTTCAAGTAACTATGCCAAGTGCCATCATCAGTGTGAAACTCCTTTTATATAAAAAACCTTGTCATTGCTGTCAACAAACGGTCATAATCAGTGTCACGTCGATGTCCATAAAGTTTCACTGTCGGTGTAACAACAAAAACACACTGTCACTGTCACCGTTGCTAATGTGACGTTTGCGAAAAGAAAAGGCAGTGGGGCGTGACCGAAGTCGTTGAAAATTAAGTGTGTGTCCAGTCAATTAGAAAAATAGATACTGAGGATGTGTACTGGTGGACTTGTTGAGATTTAGTTGCTAATATGTTAGGATATACCAGAAATATAGGAATAAGACTTACTGTCTTTATATATATATATATATATATATATATATATATATATATATATATATATATATTTATATATATATATATATATATATATATATATGTATGTGTGTGTTTGTGTGTGTGTGTGTGTTATACACACACACACACACACACACACACACACACACACACACACATATATATATATATATATATATATATATATATATATATATATGTGTGTGTGTGTGTGTATGTGTGTGTGTGTGTGTGTGTGTGTGTGTGTGTATGAGCGTGTACACATACTCATATATATATATATATATATATATATATATATATATATATACTCTTCAAACGCAAGGATTAAGTAACATTCGAAAAGTATTACAGCGTGTCTGAGATCCCCCCCACCTCTTCCAACCTCCCCACCAACCCCCACCCCCCTCACAAGATTTCCTTCATAACTCGTTTTAAAACCGTTTTCTTCTCTATCTCTCTCGTTTTCTTTAGCCGCCATTAATACCCGAAAGACGAATAAATCTTATCGCTGCTTATAAACTCCCCCAGGATGCAAGCAACAAGCATAATCTTCCGCGGGTAACCTGTAGGAGACCGGGGAGTGAGCGGCGAACAAGCGAGGCGCAAGAACGGTGGCAGATTGTGCGCCAGACAAACACGCAAGCGGAGAGAGAGAGGGGGAGAGGGAGGGAGAGGGAGGGAAGGGAGGGAGAGGGAGGGAGAGGGAGGGAGAGAGGGAGGGAGAGGGAGAGAGAGGGAGGGAGAGGGAGAGGGAAGAGGGAGGGAGGGAGAGGGAGAGAGGGAGGGAGAGAGGAGGAAGAGAGAGGGAGAGGGAGGGAGAGAGAGAGAGAGAGAGAAAGATAGAGAGAGAGAGAAAGCCCGAGACCGAAACAAGAAACCAGACAATCAGACAGAAAGAACAAAAGAAAGAAAGAAAGCGAGAGAGAGAGAGAGAGAGATCTCAGAAGGAAGACTGCCCCTGCAATAAAAGAACCTTTCTTAAACGGTTTTCTGCCTGCTTGCTTGTCTGTGGCCATGCGCTCGGAGGCCCACAAGTCATCTAGCTTAAAGACCTCGGCCACAGGGTCAGCGACAGGACTGGACACTGGTTTCTGACTGGTTAACAGTATCAGATAGCTTGAGCAGGTCTGGTGGAGCGCGTCGACGTCGGGGCCGCGAGATCCAATGGGCAGACGAGCTACGTTGTTACACCTACCCACGGGACCCCTCCCTCCCCCCACCCCTTGGCCTACCCTGCCTACCCTGCCTACCTTACCACATGTGCCATCCCCCCACCCACCCCACCCTTCCCCTTGTCCACTTGCTTCTCTAGACCTCCTACCCCTGCCTACCCTGCTCCCTTCCCCTCCCCCTCCTCCCCTTCCAGTCCTCTCGTACCCCTCTTCTCCCTCTATCTCCCCCCTGCCCCTGTGCCTCCTTCTCGTACCATCTTCCTCCCTCTATCCCTCCTACCTGCGCTGTCCACTTGCCTTCCTCCTCTCCTAGCTCCCCATCTTACGCTCCTGTCCATTTACCCCCTCTCCCTCTCCCTAACCCCCTAACCCCCCACTGCTACCTCCCTCCCCTCCTCCACCCCTCTCCCTCCCTTCGAGAGTTGCCAAGGCTACCAAAGGGACACGATTTCGTAGCACGATTAAATGAGTCGCCTCTGAAATCGGATCCAATTACCCATTCCAGTATTGGCTTTCTTCGCTCTCTTTTTTCCTTGCTTTTCGTTTCTTCTCGTTATCATCTATTTTATCCACAGCTACATTTATTTATGTTTTTTTCCTATCTAAAAAAAAAAAGATTCTGGATTTTTGTTATAGGTGGAGTGGAAGGGAAATTTCAGTGAAGTCAAGAATCAAGTTCATATCTTCCCCTTTTCTTGTTATACATTTTTCTCCCTAGCTCTTCTTCATTCTACTTCTGCCTATTCCCTCTATCTCCCCGGTCACGCTCTCCCTCCACCTTCTTCTCTACCCCTTTAATCTCCATGTCCTATTCCTTGTTCTTCCTCTCGTCCACTTTCCTCTCCCTCTTCCATATCCTCCCCATCCCTTCCTCTAAGTCCTAATCCACTTGTGTTTTTCTCTCTTCCCCTCTCCCTTTCCTCCTTAATCTATTTCTTTTTACTTCCTCTTCTCTTATTCCTCCTCCTCCTTCGGCTCTCCCTTTCCACCTCCACTTATTTCCCCCTTCCCTTTCCCCTTTTCTCCTCCCCTTACCCTTTCCTCCCTCTTTTCCCTTCTTCTGTCTATCCTCCTCTCCTCCCTTCCACCTACCCTTCCCCTCATCATATCCTCCTCCCCCATCATCTCTCCCCCCTCCCCTTCCCCTCACCATATCCTCCTCCCCCATCATCTTCTCTCCCCCCTCCCCTTCCCCTCACCATATCCTCCTCCCCCATCATCTTCCCTCCCCCCTCCCCTTCCCCTCACCATATCCTCCTACCCCCATCATCTTCCCTCCCCCCCTCCTCTTCCCCTCACTCCCCCCCTCCCTCCCTTCGACGACCAATCCCCCCTCAAGGACGGTGGGACATTAGGAAACAAAACAGCGGGTCCCTGAAAGACTCCTTGGGGGACGCCAGCACACCGGGGTCACTGTTGGTAGTATACATCTACAAGGATATCGCGTGGGAACTTAGCTTTCACCCCCCCACCTTCCATTCCCCTCTCGCCCCGTCCGTGTCGAGTGGGGGAGGGGGAGACTAAGGGGGGTGGAGGAAGGGAAAGATGGAGAGGGGTGGAGGAAGGGAGAGATGGAGAGGGGTGGAGGAAGAGAGAGATGGAGAGGGGTGGAGGAAGGGAAAGATGGAGAGGGGTGGAGGAAGGGAGAGATGGAGAGAGGTGGAGGAAGAGAGAGATGGAGAGGGGTGGAGGAAGGGAAAGATGGAGAGGGGTGGAGGAAGGGAGAGATGGAAAGGGGTGGAGGAAGGGAAAGATGGAGAGGGGTGGAGGAAGGGGGGATGGAGAGGGGTGGAGGAAGGGAGAGATGGAAAGGGGTGGAGGAAGGGAAAGATGGAGAGGGGTGGAGGAAGGGGGGATGGAGAGGGGTGGAGGAAGGGAGAGATGGACGGTAGGAGAGGTAGGGATAGGGTGAAAGGAAGGTAAGGAGAGGGATAGAAATTGGAGGGATGACAGGGAAGTAGAGTAAAGGAAGGGGAAGGAAAGGGAATGTGGAAGAGGAAAGGAGGGGAGAGGAAAGATAGAGGAGGAAAGAGAGCTATTTATGAAATGGAGAAATAAGGTAAAAAAGTGAGGGGAAGAAAGAGATGTAAAGAAAGCAAAAGAAACCAAATGAAAAAAAAAAAAAATAGAAACAGGAGAAATGACAAGTGAGGGATAAAGAGGGAGAGGAGGAGGAGGAAAGAAAGGCCAGCCTGGACACTGCGTCATTCCTCTGGCACTCAAGACCTGTGATTGCGTAATTGCATAAGTAAGCGGCGAGGTTTCTGGTCGACCCATTTGGGATGAAAAGTTGGGGATCTCTCCTTCCTTTATCTCTCTGACTACATATGGATTGGTTTGCTTGTTTCGGAGAGAGTGGGGGAAGGGGGAGGCAGGGAGGGAGGGAGGGGCAGGGAGGGAGGGTGGAAGGGAGAAGAGGGAAAGAGAGAGAGAGGGACAGAGGGGGACGATAGTGAGACAGACAGGCAGACAGAAGTGTTACGTCAGTACGTCCGCAATATATTTGCATATATATATGTGTGTTTGTGTGTGTGTGTGTGTGTGTGTGTGTGTGTGTGTGTGTGTGTGTGTGTGTGTGTGTGTGTTTATATATACACACACACAAATACATATATATCAAGTACAGTAAATATCTCCAAAGGTCATTTTGATGCAACAAGAAGCAAAGAACACCACACAGCCTCAACGAAATTATCCTCCAGAGAAAAAACAAAGATAGACGCCAGATAGAAGCCGGAATGTAAAATCCTTCGCGCTCACGGAGAGGCAAAACAAGATGGCGAAACCTCACCTCTGCCTTGGGAGGATCGAGCGAGCCAAAGAGAGTGTGTGGGAAAGCTGTGGGCGATGAAGGGCGGTCGGAAAGCAGAGGAATGTGTTGGGAATGAGGGAGAGCTCTGAAGGGATGGGCGGGAGTGTGAGGGTAGTAGGAGACAGAGAGAAGAGAACATAGGAGAAGAAAGAGAGAATAGAAGAGAGAGATAATAGAAGAAAAGAGAAGAGAAGAGAAGAAAAGAAAAGGGAGAGAGAGAAGAGAAGAGAAGAGAAGAGAGAGAAAAGAGAGAGAGAGAGAGCGAGAGAGAGAGAGAGAGAGAGAGAGAGAGACAGAGAGAGAGAGAGAGAGAGAGAGAGAGAGAGAGAGAGAGAGAGAGAGCAGAGAGGAGTTCTTGCAGATAGAAAAAAAAAAAAATAGAGAGAAAGAGAAATAGAGAGAAACATGAAAAACAACAACAAAACAACACCAACACAGAAAGATACATAAAAGAAAAACTAGCTTGCCAAGAATCCAACCCAAAAGTCAAATAAATAAATAAAATAAAATAGGAAAAAAAAGAGTGAAAAAAAAATAAAAATTCCCTTCTCAAAATACGAACTTAAGCCCGACCACCACTTGAAGAGCCAATCAGCTGAGGTCAATGATGATATCTCAGGCCATAAAAATCAGTATCATTTTAGAAGGATATAGACCAAAGAGATGAGAAAGGGGAGGAAGGGAGGGGAGGAGAAGGGGGAGGAGAAGAGGGAGGAAGGGAGAGGAGGAGAAAGGGGAAGAAGGGAGAGGAAGAGAAGGGGGAGGAAGGGAGGGGAGGAGAAAGGGGAGGAGAAAGGGGAGGAAGGGAGAGGAGGAGAAAGGGGAGGAAGGGAGAGGAGGAGAAAGGGGAGGAAGGGAGGGGAGGAAGGGAGGGGGAGGAAGGGCGGGGAGGAAGGGAGGGGGAGGAGAAGAGGGAGGAAGGGAGGGGAAGAGAAGGGGAAGAAGGGAGGGGGAGGAGAAGAGGGAGGAAGGGAGAGGAGGAGAAAGGGGAAGAAGGGAGAGGAAGAGAAGGGGGAGGAAGGGAGGGGAGGAAGGGAGGGGAGGAAAAGAGGGAGGAATGGAGGGGAGGAGAAGGGGGAGGAAGGGAGGGGAAGAGAAAGGGGAGGAAGGGAGGGGGAGAGAAGGGAGAGGAAGGGAAGGGAGGAGAAAGGGGAGGAAGGGAGGGGGAGAGAAGGGGGAGGAAGAGAGAGGAGGAGAAGGGGGAGGAATGGAGGGGAGGAGAAGGGGGAGGAAGGGAGGAGAAGGAGGGGGAAGAGGAGGGAGGAAGGGAAGGAGAGAAAGAAGTAGGGGGAAGAAGGGAAGGAAAGGGGGAAGAATGAAGGGGAAAGAAAGGTGGGGAAGGAGAAAGGGGAAAAAGGAAGGGGAAAGAGAGGTGGGGAAGATAAAGATGATAGTGAGGAAGGAGATAAAGAAGGGAGAGAAGTGAGGAGGATAATGAAAAGGGAGAGAGATGAAAAAAGGGAGGAAGGGGAAGGAAGGGAAGGGAGATAGTGAGGAGAAGGGAGATAGTGAGGACAGAGGAGGATGGAAGAATGAAGAGAATAGAAAATAAAATGGGAAATTGTAGGAAAAGGGAGAAAGGGAGGGGCAGAAGAGGAGGATGGTGAGAACGGCAGAGAGGGAGAAAGAGGTAAGAAGGAGGAAAAAGAGAAACGAGGATTAAATAGGGGAAAGGCAAGGAAGAGAGGGAGAAGGGAGAGACAAGGAGAAAGATAAGAAATGAAGAAAAATGAAAGGATGGGATTGGAAAGAGAAGAGAGAGAAGAGGAGAGATATATAATAAAGGGGAAAAGGAGAAGGAGGAATAAAACAGAAGAACCAGAACAAGTAGGAGGAGATAGAAGGGAAAGGAGATAAAGGAAGGAGAAATAATGAAAGTATAGAAGAGAGAGAAGAAAGAGAAAAAAAAAACGAAAGCAGGGAAGCAAAACAGAGGTAGAAGGATAAGAGACAAAAAAGGGAAGAAATTAGAGAAGATAAAAGAGGAAGAGAGAGAAAAAATAACGCAAAGAAAAGGAAGAAACAAAAGAACGAAACTACATGAGAATAGAAATCAGATGAAGAGAGATACGAGTTAGAAGGATAAGAGAAGTGGGAAGGAGGGAGGGAAGGAGGGAGGGAGGGAGGAAGGGGTTAAAGCTAACAAGAAAGGGTGTGTATATCGGGGGGTGTGAGAGGGGAGGGGGGGTGAGGGGAGGGGGGAGGGGAACAGCAGCCCAAATTTCTTTCCCACGTGATAAGGATCTGTCCAAAGCCGGGTACCTTTTTCTGCCGTAGAGGAAATGGTGTTGCTTCCCACTCGGTCAAAACTGGATTCCCTTTGTATGTCTCTCAAAGGTTACTAGTATTTTAGAGATAGGATTCAGTTGCGTACACAAAGGCTTGCAGGTGAGAACTCTTTGTGTATGTGGTTTTGTGTGTGTGTAGTTTATGTTAAAGGTTTTTTTCCCTCTCTCTCTCAAGGAAGTACATGCAAACAAGATATGCATGTAGCATTGAAGTCTTTCTCTCTCTCTCACACACACACACATATACATACACATATATGAAAGTGTGTGTGTGTGTGTGTGTGTGTGTGTGTGTGTGTGTGTGTGTGTGTGTGTGTGTGTGTGTGTGTAAATATGTATATATATATATATGTATATATGAATATATGAATGCATATATGAATATATGAATGTATATATGTATATATGTGCATATATATATAGATAGATAGATAGATAGATACGCACCTTTTTTCCCAGTGAAACTAGATTAGCCTTAACTTGTTGAGCTACACATACGTAAATCGAGTAAATTCCTGCAACAGTTGCTGAACTGGCAAGAGCAAGGAATTGACATAATATATTATGCTCGTCAAGGGAGACAAATTGAGGGTGCATATTTTCTTTTCTTTTTTCACCGTTTTTAATGGGGAACTTAAAAATATAAACGGTGACTTTACATCGGTTGTTCTCGCTAAACGCTCCTTTTGTGGTCGTTAAACTCTCTGTAAGTTAGTTTTTTTTTTGTTTTTGTTTTTGTTTTTTTGTGTAAGTCGTTCATTATCTATTTTTATCTTCTGTTTATTATTCTACGTGAAGTTTCGATGCCTCTTTCTTCACTTTTTTCAAATATTTCTGCTTTTATGATTCATGAATTCATCTATTTTCCTTTCGGCATTCTTTCTTTTGCTTTAGAATCAGCTGATAAGAAACAACAACAACATTTAAACAAGAAATACATGAAAACAAATGGTCCTTAATTTTGTATTTTTATATAAGTATTGTGTCTCGAAATAAATAGAATTGGACATATTTAGCTTAAGGAAAATCGTCCGTTTTTATGTCTGTGTTACTTTGCATCTCAAAGTAACAGTAAAGCAATTGCCTATTCCTATTATAGTAATGATAATGGTTATAGTGATGATATATATAATAAGAATGGTGATAATAAAAATGATAATAATAATACCAAAAACAGCAATCATAAGGATAATAACAACAATGCCTATACAAAATTACCAGCAAGCAAACAAACGATTCAGTAAAAAATAACATCAATAATAATAGCAATGATAACACACGAACAGACCCAACGAAATAAAAGCAAATAAACAAAAGACTACCATCTGGACCGCGCTACAGAAGCCTCCCTCTTCTCTCTTCAGATGGTTGAGGTTCTGCCAGCTGTAGGAAGGAGCAAGTGAGCAAGAAAAGGCTCCAAGTCGCCTTAGGGATGGCTGCACGTGAGGTCCAGCAGTTAGCTACCACTCACAGGCTCTAATTACTTACGGGGAGCCCTAATTTCGAGATCGTTAATAGCGGGTGAGTGGGTGTTAGAACAACCAGCCTGTTGTTGTCGTTTGTTGTTGTTGTGGCTTTGAGTTGAGTACTGTTGTAAATTTCATGGGTGACGTTTCAAGAGTTCTGCCTCTGCTGGGCTTTGGGTTCCATGATTTATGTTCAGCGTACTTGAACATACGAATGTACAACAGCATGATGTATGTGTGTATGATGTATATGTGTGTGTAGGATTGCGTGCATGCATATATATATATATATATATATATATATATATATATATATATATATATATATGTATGTGTGTGTGTGTGTGTGTGTGTGTGTGTGTGTGTGTGTGTGTGTGTGTGTGTGTGTGTGTGTGTGCGCGTGTGTGTGTGTATGTGTTGTGTGTGTATAAATCTAATCTGTATACACGTTCGTAAACACAGTACGTATCTCGCATGCCTTCCATAATCTTCATCCCTTATACAAAGAGCTACTTGATACCCTCCTTGCCCCGGACGCTTTCCCCCTGCAAGTCTCCTCCTCCTCCTCCTTTTCTTCTTCTTCCTCTTCCTCCTCCTCCTGTTTTGAGTCCTCTCCTCCTCCTCCTCCTCCTCCTCCTTTTTTTTTGTTCTTCCTCTTCTTCCTCCTCCTCCTCCTCCTGCTCCTTTTCGTCTTCCTCTTCCTCCTCCTCCTACTCCTCCTTATCCCCTTCCTCCTCCTCATCCCCCCCTTCCTCCTCCTTCTCCTCCTCCTCCTTTTCTTCTTCTTCTTCCTCTTCCTCCTCCTCCTTAGTGTCTTAAGTCTTCCGTTTTATCAGTGTCTTAAGATCGGGATTATGTCGTTAGTTTCGCCTTGTTACCACAATAGACAGGTCGAAGCTGGTCCCTGGCAAAAACCGCACAGCTTACCCTGCCCCTGCTCTCTCCCCTTTCCCCCTTCCCCTCCTCTTCCTCCTCTTCCTCCCCCCCCCCCCTCCCTCCACCCCTTGCAGAGGAGGAGAAGAGGAGGAGGAAGAAACAAGATATCGAGAGAGAGAGAAAGAGAGAGAGAGAAAAAGAGAGAGAAAGTGAGAGAAAGTGAAAGAGAGAGAGAGAAAAAGAGAGAGAAAGTGAGAGAAAGTGAAAGAGAGAGAAAGAGGGAAAGGCCATCCTCCTATTGAGAGAGAGAGAGAGAAAGGGAAAAAAAGAGAGAGAGAGATAGAGAAAGAAAGTGAAAGAGAGAGAGAGAAAGAAAGTTAAAGAGAGAGAAAGAGAAAAAGAAGGAAAGACCTTCCTCCTACCACTTCCCTTCCCCCCCCCCTCTCCCCCTTTGCGTGACCCGAAGACGCGACCAGGTGAGCAGGTCTCGAGGACTCGAACTGCTCTTACATGACCTCGCTTGGCTCATGGTCGCCGGTGCCAGGTCATGGAGTCGGAGTCTGGGTCTAAAAGGTCTTTCGTAAGAGTCTCTCTTTCTCTCTCTCTCTCTCTCTCTCTCTCTCTCTCTCTCTCTCTCTCTCTCTCTCTCTCTCTCTCTCTCCCTCCTTCCCTCTCCCTCTCCCTCTTTCCCTTCCTCCCTCCCTCCCCTCTTCCCTCCCCCACTCTCTCTCTCTCTCTCTCTCTCTCTTTTCCTCCCTCCCTCCCTCCCCCTTCCCTCCCCCACTCTCTCCTTCCCTCTTCCTCTCCTTCCCCCTTTCTCCCTCTTCCCTCCTTCCCTTTTATTTATTTAGATAATTCATGACACAAGCGACTCTCTCTCATGACTTCAATTTGCTTCATGACCAAAAGTGGAAGACGCGATCGTGAAGTAAACATTTATTTTCTGAACTTTTGTTTGTCAGATGATATCACAAAAGCAAGAGGAGGTGAAGATGAACAAGAAGGGGAAGAAAAAAGAAAAGAAAAGAGGAAAAATGAACAAAAAAGGAGATAAATATAGGAGGAGGTGAAGATGAACAAGAATGGGAAAAAAAGAAAAGAGAGGAAAAATGAACAAAAAAGGAAAGAACTGTAGGAGGAGGTGTAGAAGATGAAGAAGAAAAAATAAAAGAAAGGAAAAATGAGAGAAAATTAGGAAGGAATTGTAGGACGAGGTGAAGAAGATAAAGAAGAAAAAAAAAAAAAAAGGAAAAATGTGGAAAAATGAGCAAAAAAAAGAAAGGGATTATAGAAGGAGGTGAAAAAGAAAAATGAAATAAAAATAAAGGATGGAAAAATAGAAGAAAAAGAAGGTATTGTTTGCACTTTCAAAGATTATCCTCTTTGCCTTTCCTTCGAAACCAAATATTCTTAAATATCTGAATTGTCTCATTCTAAATACCATTTCCTTCTGAATTAAAAGAAGATATTATCTCAAGAATATTATCTCCTAAGCCAAATAGTTCAAGTTAAGATCGGAAAAAAGTGATCTATGTCTAAATATTATATATTTTGTGTATTGTCTCATTCTAGATATAATTTTCTTCTAACTAAATATTCCAAATATTATCTCAAGAATATTAGCTTCTAAGCCAAATATTTCAAATTAAGATCAAGAAAATTAATTATGAATATTAATTAGTATTGTCTCATTCTACATATAATTTCCTTCAAACTAATTATTCAAAGATATTATCTGAAGAATATTATCTCCTAAAACAAATATTTCAAGTTAAGATCAAGAAAGTTATCTATATCTAAATATTATCTCTTTCTGTATAGTCCTTTTCAGAGCAAAATTTCCAGAATATTATCACCCAAACTAAATATTTCAAGTTTAAGATCGAAAAAAACAATCTATAATATCTAAATATTCCGTTATATAAGAAGAAAAGAAATATATGACAAAAATTACCTCCTTATAAACCTAATACTTCAACTTATTCTCGAAACCTTGCGTCATCATCCTAGATAAGAATAAGAAAGAAGGGAAATAAAAAATAAAAACGGGGTGGGAGAGAGAGAGAGAGAGAGAGAGAGAGAGAGAGAGAGAGAGAGAGAGAGGGAGGGAGGGAGGGAGGGAGGGAGAGAGAGAGAGAGAGAGAGAGAGAGAGAGAGAGAGAGAGAGAGAGAGAGCGAGAGAGAGACAGAGAGAGAGAGAGAGAGAGAGAGAGAGAGAGAGAGAGAGAGAGAGAGAGAGAGAGAGAATGAGAGAGAGAGAGAGAGAGAGAGAAGGCAGAGAGAGAGAGAGAGAGAGAGAGAGAGAGAGAGAGAGACAGAGAAGGCAGAGAGAGAGAGAGAGAGAGAGAGAGAGAGAGAGAGAGAGAGAGAAGGCAGAGAGAGAGAAAGCTCTTTTTTGCACGATTTCAAGAGAGTAAGAGAAAGAGAGAGAAAAAAAAAAAAAAACAGCAACCCGACGGAGATTTCTCACGTGGAAATGTTGCATTGCCTCATGATGAATCGCAGTCCTGTTGATGGACATTGCAAGAGATGCTGCCTGAGGTAATGGTTATGCAAAAGGATGTCTCATTTCCCTTTCAGATGAGGAGAGAAGGAGGGATTTTGTAGATTTTTTCATTGTATTATTATTTCTCTTGCTGTTTTTCATCCTTTTGTTCATTCGTTCAGTTATTTATCTGTTTGTTAATTTACTATTCTATCATTATCATTATTATTTTTTTTTTCTGAGGGTCTATTTCTATTGATTAATAATACTTTCTTATGGCGGTCGTTTTATCCAGTTACTTATCTATTTATCTATTCATTCGTTAATATCGATTTGATTCATTTATGCCCTGTGAGGAATTACGCCAATCGTGGGAAATATTTTGTGAAAGAGAGGATGAGGAGAAGAAGAAGGATAGAAGACGTGGGATAGAAAGGATGAAGGTAATATATGTGTAAAACGATGTCATGAGAAAAAAAAGGTGATTGTATTATATAGATAAATTAAAAAGAATGAGAGACGAAGGAGAAGGAGAGGAAGAAGAAGAAGAAAAAGAAGAAGAAGAAGAAGAAAAAGAGGAGGAGGGGGAAGAAGAAGAAGAGAGAGAGAGAGAGAGAGAGAGAGAGAGAGAGAGAGAGAGAGAGAGAGAGAGAGAGAGAGAGAGAGAGAGAGAGAGAGAGAGCAAAACCAGGAATGGATAAATTTAGAAGGAAAACAAATAACAATGATTAAAAAAGGGTACAAAAACACAAACAATTACAAAACAAAAATAAAGAGGTCACACAGACTAAAAACGAATGAGAAGAAGGAAGAGATCAGGAGAGAAAATAAAAAAATAAGAAAGAAAGAGATCACGAGAGAGAATAAGATAATAAGAAAGAAAGAGATCACGAGAGAGAATAAGAAAACCAGTAAGAAAGAGGATGACTTGTAGAAAACGAAGAAGGAAGAAGTAAGTAAGTGATATGAGAGAAAAAGATGGATATCTGTTTACTTTGAAACTAGTCTGGCCATTCTTTGGAGGGCTTCTGTTGTGGTCATCTGATAGTTTGGAACAATGAACAGTTATGCCTTTAATGAGTGTCTTATATTCAAGTAAATGTGTATGTGTATATATATATATATATATATATATATATATATATATATCGACAAAGAGAGAGAGAGAGAGAGAGAGAGAGAGAGAGAGAGAGAGAGAGAGAGAGAGAGAGAGAGAGAGAGAGAGAGAGAGATGCATGATAATACTGGATTCATCAATTTTCATTATCAGTTCATTTAGTCAGCTGTTAACCATTGTATATGCATTTTTTTTTTATTGCTATAAAAGTGCTTCCGATGCATAGTTATAGCAGAAGTAAGATTTTGAAATATTAATAAGCCACAATATTTCTAACACAATATATGAATGGAAAGAGAGGAAATAGATTGTTCCATAATAGATAAATGATAGCAGCTGTAATATAATTGATAATGATAGTAATGATAATAATGATGATAATATGGAATAAGTAATGATAGATATAATAATAAGGCAGTTGCTGCTGATGACGATGATAATTGTAATAAAAATAATAATGATAGTGATAATGATGATAATAATATTAACAATAATAATAATAATAATAATAATAATAATAATAATAATAATAATGATAATGATAATAACATTAATGATAATATTAATTATTATTATTATTAAAAAGATAACAACAACAACAAATATAGTTAAATAACAGTACATTATAATGACCAAAAACTTCACATCAAACCGCTTCTATAGAAAATTTAAAAACAACTACAGCGAAAGGCCATTAAAAAAAAAAGAAAAAAAAAAAAAAATCACACACACAGGAAGAAAACCTTTTGTATTTATCCCTCGTTGGCAACCTCAAAAGAAAACGGGGAGAGGACAAAGCCAAGTCTTTAAAAGAGAAAGCCGATTTTAACCAATCCCCTTGAAAGACAATAAAGGTTTGAAAAAAAAAAAAAAAAATAAGTAGACAAAAAACAAACAAAACAAAAAAACAGAAACAAACAATCTCTTTCCTTTCAAAAAAAAAGAAGACTATTCTTCCTCTCTCCCTCCAACGAGATATGAGAAGAAAAAAAAGAAAATATAAGAAAAGACAAGAAAAAAGAAAAAGAAAAAGAAACAGTACGCGTGTGAACAAAAAAACAAAAGACTAACACCTGTTTCTCTTTCCCGCCGGTAGAGGGCGAGCGATGAAGGGGGACTTGGGAGCCGTCATCGCTAAGGCCTCGGCTATTGTTTTCCGTTCATTTTTATTCCTTGCTTTTATTGCCTCGGATGAACGTGAATCGTCCGCGTGTGGGTCGGCCGGCCGTCGTAAATAACGAATCTTATTGTCTTTATTTTTTTAGTATTATTATTCTTTTTTTTTCTTTTTCTTTTTTTGTGGGTTATTATTATTGGCAATGCACTCGATGTCTTTCTCCTTCTCCTTCTTCTTCTTCCTCTTCTTCTCCTTATTCTTCTTCTCCTTCTCCTTCTTCTTCTCCTTCTTCTCCTTCTCCTCCTCCTCCTCCTCCTCCTCCTCCTCCTTCTTCTTCTTCTTCTCCTTCTTCTCCTTCTCCTCCTCCTCCTCCTCCTTCTTCTTCTTCTTCTCCTTCTTCTCCTTCTTCATCTCCTTCATCTCCTTCTTCTCCTTCTTCTCCTTCTTCTCTTTCTTCTCCTTCTTCTCCTTCTTCTCCTTCTTCTTCTCCTTCTCCTCCTCTTTCTTCTTCTCCTTCTTCTCCTAATTATTTTCCTTCTTCTTCTCCTCCTTTTTTCTTCTTTTTTTTACTTTTTAAAAAACCAGCCTAGCGAGTCTATTTAGTCCAGTTTATCGGTCTGTTCCGCGTGTGGGAATAGATGGGCGCCGCCTTTTCATCGTTGAGGTATTTGGTGTCAAGTCTCTCGGCGGGAGGGCATGGGGGGGGGATGATAGGCAGGGAGGGAGGGAGGGAGGGAGGGAAGAAGGGAGGGAGGGAATTAGGTAAAGTGAGAGTGAGGGAGAGAGGGAAGGGAAGAGAGACGGAGGTTGGGAGGGAGGGAGGGAGGGAGGGAGGGAGGGAGGGAAGTAGGAAAGGAAGGAAATAGAGAGGGAGGGAGGGAAGGAGAGAGGGAGGGAGGGAGGGAGGAAGGGGAGATGAGAGGGAGGGAATTAGGTAAAGTGAGAGTGAGGGAGAGAGGGAAGGGAAGAGAGACGGAGGTTGGGAGGGAGGTAGGGAGGGAGGGAGGGAAGTAGGAAAGGAAGGAAATAGAGAGGGAGGGAGGGAAGGAGAGAGGGAGGGAAGGAGGGAGGGAGGGAGGGAGGGAGGGAGGAGAGGGAGACAGTAGGAAAGGAAGGAAAAGAGAGGGAGGGAGGGAAGGAAGAGAGGGAGGGAGGGGAGGGGCGGAAGGGGAGATGAGAGGGAAGGAATTAGGTAAAGTAGAGAAGTGAGGGAGACGATGGGAAGGAAGAGAGACGGGAGGTTGGGCAGGGAGGTAGGGAGGGGATGGATGGGCAGTAGGACAAGGCAGGAATCGAGAGGGAGGGGAGGGAAGGAGAGAGGGAGGGAAGGAGGGAGGGAGGGAAGATGAGAGGGAGGGAACTAGGTAAGTGAGAATGAGGGAGGGAGGGAAGGAAAGAGAGACGGAGATTGGGAGGGAGGGAGGAGAGAGGGAAGTAGGAAGGGAAGGAAGTAGAGAGGGAGGGGGGAAGGAAAGGGTTGGGAGGTAGAGAAACAAATTATATAGATAAGTTGGCATGTAAGTAATCAAACAGACAAACGGACAGACAGACAGCCACCGCGGACATACCTCGATCCCTCAACGAACAAGAATGCACAAAGAGAGAGAGAGAGAGAGAGAGAGAGAGAGAGAGAGAGAGAGAGAGAGAGAGAGAGAGAGAGAGAGAGGGAGGAGATAGAGAGAGGAGAGAGAGAGAGAGAGAGAGAGAGAGAGAGAGAGAGAGAGGAAACAGAGAGAACAGAGAGAAGAGAGAGAGAAGAGAGAGAGAGAGAGAAAACGAAAGTGAGAGAGAGAGAGAGAGAGAGAGAAAGATGTCCGACAATTCATTTACTTTTTACGATCGCACCGCTTAAACGTAGTTGCAAAAAAAGAAAAAAAAAAGAAAAAAAAAACACGTGTTACGATTGAGGCAAAATGTTTCTTTCCCGAAAAAGATTCTCTCTCTCTCTCTCTCTCTCTCTCTCTCTCTCTCTCTCTCTCTCTCTCTCTCTGTCTCGCTCTCTTTCTCTCTCTCTCTCACTCTCTCTTCTCTTTATCTCCCCCCCCTCTCTCTCTCTTTCTCTCTCTCGCTCTTTTTCTCTTTCTCTCTCACTCTCTCACTCTCTCTCTCTCCTGCCTCCCCTCCCCTCCTCCCTCCTCCCCTCCTCCCTCTCCCTTCCCCCTCTCCTTCCTTCTGCTCCTCGACTCCCCCTTTTCTCCCTCCTGCTCCCTTCCCCCCCCCATTTTTCTCCCTCCTGCCCCCCCCCCCCCCCCCCCGCCCCCTCTCGCCGACGGTGAACCCAACCACACATAAATGTTCTCGTAAATTGCAAGACTTCAACCACGAGGCCATTTTATAGTTCCTTCGTAGGCTTACCCCGCTCTCTTTCACTCGCGATTAATATCCGTTTTGTGTGTGTGTGTGTTTGTGTTTTTTTTTTTTTTTTGCTTTTGCTTTTTTTCTTTTTTTTTTTATAATTTTCTTCTTTTGATTCTTTTGATTTTTTTTTTCTACTTCTTTTTCTATTTGTTCTTTTTTCTTCTTCTTCTTTTCTTATATATTCTTTATTTTTTTTACTTTTGGTTTTCTTTTTTTTATTTTCTTGTTTTTCTTGTTGCTGTTATTAGTATGATTGTGATTATTATTATTATTATTATTATTATCATTATTATTATTATTATTATCATTATTATTATTATTATTATTATTATTACTATTATTAATATTATCTAATTATCATTTTTATTATTATTATCATTATCATCATTATCATTATCATTATCATTATCATTATTATTATCATCATTATCATTATTACTATTATTAATAGTATTACTATTATTAGTATTACTTTTATTATTATTATTATCATTATTGTTGTTATTACTATTATTATTATTATTATTATTATCATCATCAATATTATTATTATTCTCTTTAGATCGGAGGCCAGCTCTGGAATCTTTTGATAAACCACAACTTTTTTTTATGATCATTACTGTTTTTAAAATTATTAGAGCTCAGCTGAAATTAAATATTTTAACATTGCCTGATGTTTAGTATGATCTTTATTGCACTATTCTGAAAGGCATACGAAGGCACATATGGATCAACACGTAGATAGATAGACAAAGAGACAGGTAGACAGAGTGGGAGGATAATAATAATAATAATAATAATAATGATAATAATAATAATAATAATAATAATAATAATAATAATAATAATAATAATAATAATAATAATAATAATAATAATAATGATAATAATGATAATAATGATAATAACAAAAACATAATTACAATAACAACAACAACAAAAGCAACTAAAACAACAGCAGCAACATAATAATAATAATAATTATAATAATCACATTTTCATATCAAACAAGAAAGACTGCTTGCATCAACCAGAACAAAATTTCATTCTTTCTTGTCGAAGGTCAGCATATCATCAGCTGATCAAAGTTAGCGAAGATAGTACGACCAATAGTGATGTATATAAAAGATATATATATATATATATATATATATATATATATATATATATATTAAATAAAATGAAAAGCGTAGAGTGATATAGAGAAGAAGTTGAAGCAGAAGAAGGCAAAGAGGAAGGAGAAGATGAAGAAGGAGAAGGAGAAGAAGAAGGAGCGAAAGAGAGAGAGAACGAGAGAGAGAGAGAGAGAGAGAGAGAGAGAGAGAGAGAGAGAGAGAGAGAGAGAGAGAGAGAGAGAGAGAGAGAGAGAGAACGAGAGAACGAGAGAGAGAGAGAGAGAGAGAGAGAGAGAGAGAGAGAGAGAGAGAGAGAGGAGAGAGAGAGAGAACGAGAGAGAGAGAGAGAGAGAGAGAGAGAGAGAGAGAGAGAGAGAGAGAGAGAGAGAGAGAGAGAGAGAGAGAGAGAGAGAGACCAGACAAAGACAGAAACAAAGCCAAAAACAGAGACAAAACAGACGAACAGACAGAGAGAGACTACAATAATATAAAGAAAGAGAGTGAGCGAGAGAAGCAGCAAAAGACAGAGAACCAGAGACAGAGAAGGAAAGAAAGAGAGAAAGAGGCACAGAGAGAGAGAGAGAGAGAGAGAGAGAGAAAGAGACACTCGCTGATTATCTAACGTGATCTCTGACTTCAAGCAAGCAACCTGAAACGCTTTATGTGAAAGAAGGTACAAAGCTTGACTTCAAATTGCTTTATATC
>NC_061841.1:3348503-3353503 GCF_019202785.1 Penaeus chinensis
TTGTATTTTAGATTAAGTAACGTATTACTTTAACACCACTGACTCCAGAGCCGCAGTCGTCAGCCAATGAGGAATCGTCTCTGTAAAAAATCAGCCAATGAAATCGATTCCTTGGATTCGGTTGCCAGGTAGTGATATTACTTTACCTACTGATGTAACTTTTCCCTTGCGTGCGAGTGCGTGCGTGTGGTTGTGTGTGTGTGTGTGTGTGTCTGCGTGGACGGGTTGTGTGTACGTTTGTGTTTGTGTGTTTGCCTGTGTGTGTTTGTGTGTGTGTAGAAGGTGGAGGTATATAGAATATAGTATATATGTGTGTGTGTGTGTGTGTGTGTGTGTGTGTGTGTGTGTGTGTGTGTGTGTGTTGTGCTTACGTGCGTTTATCGCTGTGTAGGTGTGTGTGTGTGTTTTATTATTAATATTATCATTATTATCATTATTACTATGGTTATTATTATTAATCAATTTCTGATTCTCAAAGTTGCGATAGATAAGAAACTAATAAAAAGTTATTTAAGATTCTCAAGATAACGATGGATAAGAAAAAGACAAAAATAATCTTAAAAAAAAAGATTGATTTGACACGTGATTCCGTCATTCATCCCGAGTGTGAGCTGGTGGTGATGGGGGGGGGGGGGGGGGGGGGGGGGAGAGAAGCAAAAGGGGGAAAAGAGAGAGTGGTGGATGAGGAGGGGGAAGGGAAGGAGGAAGGAGAGGGGAAATAAGAAGAGAAATAGAGAGGGAGAAGGGAAAGGGAAGGGGAAGGGGATGGGGAAAGGCTCCTTCTTCCTCCTTCCCCATCCTGCTTCACCCCCCATCCCCTCATCCCTCCTCCCCTCCCCATCCCTCCTCCCCTCCCCCTCCCTCACCCCTCCCCCCCCCAACCCCCACCCCCAACCCCAACACGTACAGACACAAAACCCGAGTTCCTCCGTCGCTTGGCTCAAATGTCCGCGAATTTAGATCAAATGCGGTCTCTGCGGCGCGCCAAGGAGGGCAAGCGAGTCACTTCTGCAGGAGGAGGGGGAGAGAGAGGGATGGGGGGGGGAGGGAGGGAGGACTCTTCCTTCTCCTCCTTCCTCCTCCTTCTTTCATACTCCTTCTTTTCCTTTGTTCTTTTGTCTTCTTTCCTATTCCTTCTTCTTCTTCTTTTCTTCTATTTCACCTCCTTCTCCTCCTCCTCCTCCTCCTCCTCCTCCTCTTCCTCCTTCTCCTCCTTCTTTTCCTCCTTCTGGAGAAGTGGATGGATGAGGAAAGGGAAGAGAAGTAGGAGAAATAAGAGAAGGCGAAGAGAAGGAGTAAGAGAAGGCGACGATGAGGAAGAAGAGGAGGAAGAGAGGAAATGAAGGAGGAGGAAGTGAAGAAGTATGGAATAACATTCATCTCCATCACCATCAATTCTTCTCCACCAAAACGTCTCCTCCATCCCCCCCCCCCCCCCCCCCCCCCCCCCCCCCTCCAACCATCGAGCTAAAATGGCCCCCTTTTGCCACGGTCTATTGAGGGTGCCAAATGCCAGGCCAATATTGGGTTGGGAAATTTCTGCGGTGGAAACTTTTTGTGTGTGTTTTTTTTTTTTTTTTTTTTTAATTGTTGTTTTTGCTCTTGTTGTTGCTGAATAACTTGTTCTCATTGCTAGTTTCTTTTATTGTTGTTGTTGTTGTTGTATAGCCTAGATATTGCGTGTTCGGGTTATCAATAGTTTAATTATTAAATGTTCGTTGTTATTATTTGTGCTGTTGTTGTTATTATTGTTTATGTTCGTTAGTTTGGTTATTATTTCTGCTATTGTTGTTATCATTGTTCATGTTTGTTAGTTTTGTTGTTGTGATTGTGAAATAATTTTAGTTAATGTCATTACTGTTACAATAAAAAAAATATTTTAATTTTTATAGGTAGTACCAATATTACTGTCACTATCTTCATCGCTATCACTATCATCAATAATTCACAAGCAAGCCATAAGAATGCAAATAAGATTTCCTCTAAATATACACGAGTAAATTGATCTGCCTGAAAGTTGGAAATTTTTCATCTTTTTTTTTTTTCTCTCTCTCTCTCTTTTTTCTTTTTCTTTTTTTTAGCCCACGTAATGACCAACCTCCCAGCTTGTCTCACCTGTACTTACCTGTACCCTGCTCACTTTTCTCACGCCTCGCGTCTCTTACCGGGATATTGATACGTGGCAACCCCCTACCCAGTACAATGTAAGTAATTTTAGAGCAGACATTTTTTTTTTTAAATCTGGTACAATAATTTCTAGTCAATACGATTCGTTTGATTTTGATTATTTTTCTTAGTAAGCGATATGGTACATTTCGTCCATGCACTTTAGCTTGATCATAATTTTCATGACAAATTTACATGGTACATATTAAATCTCATAAATACAATTTGAACGATCTGGGATTTATACAATACGTGGTGCATATTGCATCTGGATTCTTAACGAGGAGACATATTTAAAACAAGCCGTTTTGTACCAACAGTAAGGTTTTTTATCCGTACCCAAGAGCAAGTATGATCGACATAGACCACATTAGGACTTGCTGATATACGAGTCTATCTTAGTAATATACCCACCCCGACTTGGCCCTCCCCCTCCCCCCCCCCCCCCTGCTCAGTGCCAACAGCCGCAGACACTGTACCCAAGAGCTTCTGAGTTGTACCACGCTGCTCACTGCCAATAAAGCATCTGTAATCGCAACCTAACCGCACTTGTACCCGCTTCAACACCTTTTAAACCTATGTATTCGCAGTTTGTAGGGTTTGATTCTATTGTATTTTTTTCCCTTTATACATATTTATAAGTAATAGAACAAAGCAAAAACGGGAGATTTATTGTTTTTTCTTCTTATATAAGTGATAAAACAAAGGCAGAACGGCAGAAAAGGGCGTAGGGAAAAAAATAAGAACGGCAAATGTTTCGATGGAGAAATTTGAAATGAAAATTAAGCGTTCGCTGCTAAGCACATAATGTCCGTTATATTAAAGAAAACGGGATAGGATCTTTAAAAAAATGGCGTTTGAAAAGAAGAAAAAAATGCAGTTAAATTAAAAAAAAATAAAAATACATATTAAAGAATAAACAAGTACAATAAAAAAAACTAAAAGGAATTCACTAGACTCTAACTAAACTAAAGCGAAACAAAGATTAAAAAAAAAAAAAAACCTATTCAAAGAAAAGAAGAAGAAGAAGAAGAAGAAGAAGAAAAGAAAAAAACAGAAAGAAAACGGAACACAGCCTTCGATCGGATACAATTATATAAAAGGAAAAACTCGCGCCAAATTGCCTTGGCTCGGTCACGTAATCTGCCCAAGCGCGCCGTCGCTCGATACCCGATCCCTTTCAACTGCTTCAAGAGCCATAAATAAGTCTGAACCCCAGCGGCCAAGGTGGTTCCGAGACAGTGTTGTCATTATAGACATTATGGCCTCGTCTCCGTTCAGATTAACGCTCTTTAGGGATCGAGTCCGTCCAATTTGTTATTTATGGTAAGCGAGGGTGTTCCGTTTTCTATGTTTGGGCGTGGGAGGAACGCCTGCAGGAGAGGAGTGTCATAGAAAACGAGGTGTGGAGGCTTGGTGTTTTAAGTTCGACGTGGGCTACGGATGTTCTTTTTTTTTTTCTTCTTCTTCTGCTTCTTCTTCTTCCTCCTCCTCCTCCTCCCCTTCTTCTCTTTTTTTTTTTTTCTTCTTCTCCTTCTTCTTCTTCGTCTTCTTCTTCTTATTATTATTATTCGTCGTCGTCTTCTTTTTCTTCGTCTTCTTCTTCTTCTTCTACTTCTTCTTCCTCCTCCTCCTCCTCCCTTCTCCTTCTTTCTTTCTTCTTCTTCATCTTTTCCCTCTTGTTCTCCTTTTTCTTCTTCTTTTCCTTCTTCTTATTGTTTCTACATGGCACGTTTAAAAAAAAAAAAAAAATCTTGTATAAGCATGATTCGATAAACATTACATACTGACAATGTGCTTTGCGATTCTGCGATAAATCTATTCCTCCCTAAATCACTAATCCAAGACACGCTCTCTTCTCACAACAAACAACGAATGGATTACCTACATCGACGCGTTCACTATTTCATTCATGGCGTTTCTTCCGTATCTTTACACACCGCCACTCTCCTTGCCAAGCGATATTGATAGTCGATTCTCATATCCAGTATCCCCTCTCAGACGCCAGTGATACTCCGTGGTTTAACGTAAATGTAACCCACTAGCCAGTCGCGTCCGTTACGAGATAGTCACTTAAAATATCCACTGGAGAGTCACGGGAAGGTTCTTTTTCTTCTTTCTTTCTCTTTCCTTATCCTTTTTCTTCTTTCTTTCTCTTTCCTTATCCTTTTCTTCTTTCCTTCTTTTTCCTTACTCTTTTCTTTTTTCTTTCTCTTTCCTTATCCTTTTCTTCTTTCCTTCTCTTTCCTTACCCTTTTCTTCCTGTTTCGTATTTTCCTTTGTTCTGATATCTCCCCCTTTTTTTTTGTCTTTTTTGTCCTTGCCCACTTAAAAAAAAGTGAAGAAATCTAACTTGATAACTACCCTGGCAAGCACCCATTACTTTATTATTAAATTTACGAGGCTTAGAGTAAGTGCACAAAGGGTTACTTTCACCAACCATAAAATCAAAGAAGGCTGTCCAGCTTATAAACCCCTCGACAAGCCAGCCAAGTGTTTTAGAGCGTTCCCGACTACGTATCCTTGTCCTTTAATATTTCGATTAACCTCGGTCACAGGCTGATTGTAAATGTATCCTCACCTCGACATTAACGTCACAGGACATGCATTTAAAGAAAAATATAATTCGACATGGACTGTGTTTGGAATCGCCATGATCCCGGCGCTGGTTCTAAACGTGCGTGCATAACGTCGAGATAAAAACTACATTAATATGCTCATGGTAGCTCTCACATACCTTTGTAATGGCAGGCGCTGGGGCAGCATAAGTAGATACATCGTCCTGGAAAATACAGATGGATTGTTAATCATCGGGGTTTATAGACTTAGAGATT
>NC_061841.1:3356003-3359097 GCF_019202785.1 Penaeus chinensis
TGTTAAGGTGAGGATAATAAAGATGATAAGAATAAGAATAAAGAAGATAATGGTGATAATAATCTTGATAATAATGGTAATAATAATCTTACTAACAACAAGCAAAGTAAAATTCAATAGAGATTATGAAAATTTTTTTTTTAAAATAAATGTCGAAATTACAATAACAATTCAAAATAAGGAAAAAAAAGAAAACCAAGGATTATGATAAAAAGAAAGAAAGTAAAAAGAAAAATTAATAAAAAAAAATAATAATAAATAAGGCACACAAAACATTAACAACAAAAACGACAAAGATTAAACAAAAAAAAAGCCAACGAAACACCAACAATCATAATAACAAAAAAAAAAACAATAATAATAGACAAATAAACAAAAAAAAACAATAATAATAGACAAATAAACAAAATCAAATAGATAAAAAATATCTATCTATATCTCAAAATAGATAATAAACAAACAAAACAAACAAACAAACAAAACAAAAAACGAAATCTTAGCCTCCACACCATCGCCTCCTTTATTTCACCTCCAGAGATCCCGGTCAATAAAACTAGCATGACGGAAAGGTGTATTATCTTTATTAATTATCCAGAGTGAACCGCGCATTAGGTTGAGTGATGTGCCATGAGGTTGAGATGTGGAGGGGAGGAGGGGGAGGGGGAGGGGAATGGGAGGGGGAGGGGAGGAACGAAGGGGAAGGGGAGGAGGGGAGAAGGGAGGAGGGGAAAGGGAGGGGGAGGGGAGGGAGATAGGGAGAAGGGGAAGGGGAGGGGAGGGAGATAGGGAGGAGGGGAAGGGGAGGGGGGAAGAGAAAGGGGAGGAGGGGAAGGAGATAGGGAGGAGGGGGAGGGAAAAGGAGGAGGGGATGGAGGAAAGGGAGGGAGATAGGGAGGAGGGGAGGAGGGGGAAAAGGGAGGAGGGGAGGGGAAGGGAAGGGAAGGGGAAGGGGAGGAGGGGGAAAAGGGAGGAAGGGTAAAGGGGGAGGGGAAGCGGAGGGGGGATGGGATGGAGAAGAGGTGGAAATGAGGGGGGGATAGGGGGAGTGGGAGGGGAGGGGGGAAAGAGAGGAAGGAAAAGAGGAACGAGGCAATGGGAAGGAAGGAAGGAGGAAGAGGAGATGGAAGGATTGAGGAGGAGGAATGAGAGAGAGGAAAGAAGAGAGAGAGAGAGAGAGAGAGAGAGAGAGAAGAAGATAAGAGAGAGAGAGAGGAGATAAGAAAGAGAGAAGGAAATAAGAAAGAGAGAAGATAAGATCAAGGAGGAGGAGAAAGAGAAGGAGAAGATGAAGAAAAAAAGAAAAGAAAAAAAAAGGAAAGCGGAAAAGAAGATAAAAAAAAAAAACACACACACAAAAAAAAAACCATAAAGACGACGCAAAAGGAAATCGAAATTGACGTTAAAATAGATTTATTGACGAGCTTTTTTTCGCCTGTTGATAACGGACGTTCAAGCAAGACGTGACAAGTCCCTCTCGAACGCGGCCGAGGGAGGGAGGGCGTCTGATGGAGCGCAGGTCAGTGTTCTCTCGGTCTCCTTGTTCTTCTTGTTCTTCTTCTTATTATTATTATTGTTCTTCTTGTTCTTCTTATTATTATTATTGCTGTTCTTCTTGTTCTTCTTATTATTATTATTATTGTTCTTCTTATTATCAATGTTCTTGTTCTTGTTCTTCTTGTTCTTGTTCTTCTTATTATTAGTATTGTTCTTATTATCATTAATGTTCTTGTTCTTGTTCTTCTCCTTCTTGTTCTTCTTCTTATTATTATTGTTCTTCTTATTATTAATGTTCTTTTTCTTGTTCTTATTCTTAATGTTGTTGTTCTTGTTCTTCTTATTATTGATAATCTTGTTCTTGTTCTTGTTCTTGTTCTTATTTTTGTTCTGATTCTTGTCCTTGCTTTTATTTTTATTCTCGTTTTCCTTGTTCTTATTCTTGTGTTTTGTTCTTTTTCTTGTTCTGATTCCTATTCTTGCTTTTTCCTACGTTTTTTATTTTTTTAAATTTATTTATTTTCTATTTCCCTTAACAGAAGGTATTCCGCAGGCGAACTGACGTTGAATAAATGTGAAAATTACTTTTAATTAACGCAGTGAAACGACCAATTAATCAAATTAGGGATGATGTTGGTTAACTAGTAATCTTTAGGACGAAATTACTTTTAATCATCAATAACAGACTAACACGTTCAAGCTTTTTAATAATTAATAACAAAATAACAAGTTGAAGCTATAAGTCTATATTTTTTCTTTAGATTTTGTTGCTGTTGTTGTTGTTGTTGTTGTTGTAATTACGATAAAATGTTATTTGTAAGGTATATTTCTTATGGATAGAGATAGATAGATAAATGGATAGATAGAAAGATGTGGAAGTTGATAGATAGGTAAACGAATGAGTAGATAGCTAGATAGATGACATGGTAGATATAGATATAGATATATAGATAGATATAGTAGATAACTAGATAGATTGATGAGCTAATAAATGGATAGATAGATAGCCTGATAGATAGATGTAGATATAAACAGACAGATTAGGTAATAGGTAGATAGAGACACGGATTAGTCATCAAACATCTTTATGAAGATATATGTATCCTCGTTAGATATATAAAGAACTTAATCGATTTTTGTTTTTTTTTCCTTTATTCCATATACTTATGAACCATCATTATTACTATTTCGATTCTTTTATTTATTTCTTTTGGTTTTTTTTCCACTGTTTATAAATCATTATTATTGTTGTTTCTTCCTTTACCTACTTATGTTTATGTTTGTGTTTGTAAACGCGTGGTTAATAGTGCGGTTTGTCCGTTTATAAGTGTTTATAAACAAGGATTGCATGGAGGGGTTGGCGTGGGGAGAGGAGGGGGGAGGGGCGAAGGAGAAGAAGAAGGAGGGGAGGAGTGGGGGGGGAAGGAGGGAGGAGGAGGGGGAGGGGTATGGTGACCCTGAGGGGACCTTAGGTAAGTGGTCATGCCTTGGAGGGACGCCCTTGGATCTGGTGGTCTTCGTGATCTTGTTCTCTCTCTCTCTCTCTCTCTCTCTCTCTCCCCCTCTTTCTCTCTCTCTCTCTCTCTCTCTCTTTTTCTCT
>NC_061841.1:3366697-3376697 GCF_019202785.1 Penaeus chinensis
AATATCAATACGACGATGATGATGAGGCTAATGATGATGATGGTGATGATGGTGAATATGATGATAATTTAGATAATGTAAAAAATCTTGATGATTATTATAGTAGTAAGAATAATGATGATAATGAAAATAATAATGACAAAAATGATGATTAGTAATATTAGTGACAATCATGATAATGATGATAATGGTATTAATAGTAGTGATAATAATTATAATAACAATAATGATAATAATAACAATAATAATGATGATAACAATAACTGTAATAATAATAATAATAATAATGATAATAATAATAATAATAATAATAATAATAATAATAATAATAATAATAATAATAATAATGATAATAATAATAATAATGATAATAATAATAATAATAATAATAATAATAATAATAATAATAATAATAATAATAATAATAATAATAATAATAATAATGATAATAATAATAATAATAATAATGATCATAAAACAATAATAATTTTAAAAACTATTCGATAATGACAACAATAACAGTAAACATAAGAACACTAATTACAGCAATATAGACATTAAAAGCAATGATATAATAACGGTGATAATGATAGCAAGCAATGAAAACGAAATAAAATAAAAATATATATAAATGAAAGACCGAGATAATATATATAGCCATGGTTGATAAGTTGCAGAACTGCTTCATTACGCTGGTAGAGCAGTTGCAATCCCCCCCCCCCATTACCCCTCCCTTCCCCCCCCCCCATTCTTCTCTCCTATCCCCTCTTCTCCTTCTTCTCCTCCCCCTCTCCCCTCTCCTCTCTCCCCTCTCCTCTCCTCTCTCTCCTTCGTTCATGTATTCCTATCATGTTATCATTTTAAGTTCCGTCTATCTGTTTTCCTGTCTGTTTTCATTTAATTTTTATATCTTATTTCTATATTAATTTTGTCTTTTATTCTTTCTGGTTTCTTTTGTTTTGATTTTTTGTTGTATTTGTTTAAGTCTGTTTGTTTTGTATTTTGTCTCTTTGTAGCTGTCTATATCTCTCTCTTAGTTTCTCTATCTATCAATCCATCTATCTATCTCCCTTTCTAACTCCCACATTTTATCTATCCATCTATCTATCTCCCTTTCTAACCCACAAATTTTCTTTCCTTTCCTCCCTCCCTCCCACCCTCTCTCTCTCTCTCTCTCTCTCTCTCTCTCTCTCTCTCTCTCTCTCTCTCTCTTTCTCTCTCTCTCTCTCTCTTTCTCTCTCTCTCTCTCTTATATCCAACTTCCCTCCCTTCCCCCCCCCTTCCCCCCCTTCCTCCCTCCCTCCCTCCCCCTCTCTCTCTCTCTCTCTCTCTCTCTCTCTCTCTCTCTCTCTCTCCACTGGCCTTTGATACCCGCCGCCCATTGACTGGTCTCATATACATAATAGTCTTACTTACGAGACTTCGGAATAAACTATAGGATGGGCGGAGCTTGGAAGCGTGGGGTGGAGGGTGGGGGGGAGGTGGGGGTGGGGAGGAAGTGAGGGGAGGGAGGCGGGGTGGGCACTAGGATACGAGGGTAAGGGAGGGTGGTGGGGCGGGGGTGGGGGGGGGGTAGGAAGTTGGGCGGGGGAAGGAGGAGGAAAAGGGGGGGGGGGAGAGATGCCCAGACTGAAGCTGGGGAAAGGGAGGAGGGAGGTGGGGGGGGGGGGGTAGGATGGGGGAGGTAGAGGGAAGGTGCGGGCTAAAGGATGAGGAGGAAGGAGAGGAGAGAGGGAAACCGATCTTGGATGAGGAAGAAGGAAGGGGTAGAAGAAGAAGAAGAGGAGGAGGAGGAGGAGGAGGAATACGAAGAGAAGGAGGAGGAGGAGGAGAAGGAGGAGGAGGAGGAGGAGGAGGAGGAGGAAGGAAGAAGAGGAGGAGGAGGAAAATGAGTAGGAGGAGGAGGAAGAGGAGGAGGAGGAGGAGGAGGAGGAGGAGGAGCAGGATGAGGAGGAGAAGGAGGAAGAGGAGGAGGAGGAGAAGGAGGAACAAGGAGGAGAAGGAGAAGGAGGAAGACGAGGAGGAGAAGGAATAAGAGGAGGAGGAGGAGGAAGACGAGGAGAAGGAGGAGGAGGAAGACGAGAAGAAGTCTCATAAAAGTAATGACCTGATTGGCGGAAAGTTGAGGGTGACGTCACACGAAACAATGTACAGAGGCAAACGATTTTGTTATTCAATTAGCGAGACCAGATGGCGCCTGGATAGGTGAGGGGGGGGGGTAGGGGAGAGGGAGGGAGCAAATGGGAGGGGGGGGGATAAAGAAAAAGGAGAGGAGGAAGGTGAAAGGGATACTGGTATAGAATGGGGGAGGGGTAGGAAAAGATAGATAGATAGATTAATTGATATAGAGAGATCAAAAGCGACACACACACACACACACACACACACACACACAGCAAGAAGAGAGAGAGAGAGAGACAGTTAATTTATAAAGAAATAAAAGTGAGATGGTACAGAAACAAAACAAACAAAACAGCGATACTGCAATAACACTAAGAATTAAGAGAACGAAAGCAAATAAAGAGACGAAAAAAGAAAAGAAAAACGAAAAAAAGACAAGAAAACATATACAAAAGAAAAGAAGAGAATCAATCACATACTACGACTCGGCGATAAAAGCTAATCAATGCAAATTTAATAGGGAAATACCGAAGGACAGATAGATAAACAGAGAGCGAGAGAAGAAACCATGTAAATACTAACTCCTTCCCCCCCCTCCCCCCCTAAAACACACACTCAACCAACAACGAACAATTAGACACGAAAGAGTTACGAGCCTATATATATATATAAACAAAAAAATCTTATTTCTAACCCCCCCCCCCTTTTTTATATCCTAAGTACTATTTTCAAAAGATTTCTAAGTTAATAATACAACAATTTTGTATTTTCGTCTACATCCCGCCTGTTCATTTCTCAAGTTGTTTACAAAGGTATCGCCATTTCATCTGCAAAACATCGATAGTTACATTTAGTTTACAACCGCCAAACAACGTACCTTTCAAGAAAGCTTTAGGAACGTTACCCAACTCTTACTTAATCTTATAGGAATTTTACTGCTGACTTGAAGAAAAAAAAAGAAAAAAATCTCGCTGCTATAAAAAAAGAAGAAGAAAAAAAAGGAAGAGAAAAAGTCGAGAGAATGAAAAAAAAGGAGAGGAAAAAAAAATCTATTTTTGCTTGTTCATTCGAAGAGTTAAAGGAATAGCATTTTCTTGTAGTTCATCAGTGTTGCCAAGTTTAAATTTATGACTTGATGTGAAGGCTCGCGTCTCTAGTTTATTTTGATTTCCTCTTCCCCTTCTCCTCCTCCTCCTTCTTCTCCTCCTCCTCCTCCTCCTTCTTCTCCTCCTCCTCCTCCTTCTTCTTCTTCTTCTTCTTCTTCTTCTTCTTCTTCTTCTTCTTCTTCTTCTTCTTCTTCTTCTTCTTCTTCTTCTCCTTCTTCTCCTTCTCCTTCTCCTTCTCCTTCTCCCTCTTCTCCTTCTTCTTCTTCTTCTTTTCCTTCTTCTCTTTCTCCTTCTTCTTCTTCTTCTTCTTCTCCTTCTTATCTTTCTCCTTCTCCTTTCCTTCTCCTTCTCCTTCTTCTTCTTCTTCTTCTTTTCTCCTTTTTTCTTTTTTCTTTTTCCTCTTTCTTAAGAGTGAGAGAGGGGAGACGAGAGAGAGAGGGGAAAGAGAAGAGAGAGAGAGAGAGAGAGAGAGAGAGAGAGGGGAGGAAAGAGAGAGGGGAGAGAGAGGAAGAGCGGGAGAGAGAGAGAGAGACGAGAGGGAGAGGAGAGAGAGAGAGAGAGAGAGAAAAGGGGGAGAGATAGATAGATAGATAGAGAGAGAGAGAGAGAGAGACTGTGAAAGAAAAAGTGAAAGAAGAAAAGAAAGAAAATGAGAAAAATCAATAAAGAAAGAAACAGAAAGAGAAATAGCGAGAAAGCAGGTAAACAAGACACAAAAAAAAGAAAAAAGGGGGGGAATGAAGCGGGGGGGGGGGGGGTGGAGGGGGCAAAAGGTGAAACGAAACAGCGAGAGAGAAAATTTAATAATGACAAATACTTGAGAGGAGGAGAGAGAGAGTGAGACAAGACAAGCGATGTTTTGGAAGGTGTCTCGTATTTCTTTAAGTTAAAGGCGATCTGTAACTCTTTTGCATTTCTTAATTTTTCTTATCTTCAAATTCCCGTTTTATTTTCTTCTTCTTCTTCTTCTTCTTCTTCTTTCTTCAAGTGCTCGTTTTCTTTTTTTCCGTTTTCTATTTTTTTTTTCAATTTCTCGTTTTCTTTCTTTCTTTTTATTTTCGTTTTCTTCACTTCTTGGTTTCCTTTCCTAACGTCTTTTAAGGGGGGACTTAAGCATGATTATTTACGTTCTAAATGCCCAGGAAGACATAGAGATTTGTTTGTTATTTTCCGTTGTCTTGTTTTTGAAATTTGTTGATGATGAGGGAGGGAGGGTAGGGCGGAGGATGGGGATAAGGAGGAATAAAAGATAATGAAGATGGGGGGAGGAGGGGGGGAGAAGAGAAAAGGGGAAAATGAGGAGGAGAGATGGGGGGAGGATGGGGAGAAGAAGAAATAAAATAAACTGAGGGAGAAAGAGTGGTAGGGCGGGGCTCGAGAAGAAACACAGAGACGAGAAAAAGAAAAAAACGGATGAATGAATGAGGGAAAATGGACAATAAGAATGAAAGAAAAGGAAAGAGAGCAGAGAAAAAATGGAAAATACGGTTAAAATAAACAGAAATAAATGAATGAATAGATAATAATTAGTAAAGTTGCTTGGTGTGGTGAAACGACAAACAAACAAACAAACAAACAAACAAAGGAAGCCAACAAAAGCAAATCAGCAAAACCAGACAAAAAAAACAAAAAAAAAAACATTCTCAACAACTCTCTCTTCTCTAATTCTTATCCTCCACCCCTTCCTCCCTCCTAAAACGAAAAGAAAAAAAAGGAAGAAAACAAAAGAAAAAAAACATGCTCCATTTCCAAAAATGGTCTCTGACTTCTATCCCTTCCGAGGAGTCAGTTAGGAAACAATGCTCTCTTGACGAGCCAGTCCCTAATGGGTATCTGATATTGGGAGGGAAAGAGAGAAAGAGACAGAGAGAGAGAGAGAGAGAGAGAGAGAGAGAGAGAGAGAGAGAGAGAGATAGGGAGAGAGAGAGAGAGAGAGAGAGAGAGAGAGAGAGAGAGAGAGAGAGGGAGAAGAAGGAAAGATAGAGATAGAGAATAAGAGTACGTGAAGTGGGAATGGGTGATAGGAAGGAAAGGGGAAGAGAGAGGGAGGGAGGGGAAGAGGGAGAGAGGAAGAGAGGGAGGAGGAGAGAGAGAGAGAGAGAGAGAGAGAGAGAGAGAGAGAGAGATAGAGGGAAGGGAGGGAGGGAGAGGAGGGGGGAGGGAGAGAAAGAGGTAGGAGAAGAAGGAAAGGGAGATAGGGAGGAAGATAAAGAGAGAAAGGGTGAGGGGAGGGTAGAAAGAAGGAGAGAGGGAGAGAGAAAGAGAGTGAGAGAGATAATAGTAGGAAGGTGAGGAGATAGATGGGTTGATAGAGAGCTACACAGAAAGATAGATGGAAGTTATGTATAGATGTTTATATAATTCACATATAAAAAAACATACATGTGTATATCTATTATTATCCGTGCATTTACGCATATGTACACATTCAGACATGACTACATGTATACACACGCACACGCACACGCACACACCATTGAAGACGCACACAAGCAGACAAAACACACACGAACACGCAAATACAGATACACACAAACACAATCTATCTATCTACATCTTTTCTTTTTTTCTTTTTCTTTTTTCTCTTTTATCCCCCATCGTATTTCATAAATCGACTATCAATCAACACCAGTTACGCCACAAATTGTCCTGTATGCATAAACCTCTCAAAATTCAAATATTTCGCGCGATAGGATCAATAAAATTCCCAGGGGGCTTAGCCAGTTTGATGAAAGGAAAACCTCAGGGGGTTTCTGGCTTGTACTTCGGCTGCTGGAGATGTAAGGGGGGGGGTGGGGTGGGGGTCAGACACTGGGGGGGGGGTTCTATCCATCTTTATCCTATTCTCCTTATCCAAATTTTTCGATTTTTTTTTTTTTTTTGGGGGGGGGGGGGTGAGAGGAGTTTTGTTTTTGTTTTATTTTATTTTTCTCTCTCTCTTTCGTTCTTTTTTTTTTTTTTCTTTTCTCTCTCAATCTGCTTCATTTTCAAACTCTCTTTTTATCTATATCTCTATCTGTTTCTCAATCTATCCATATCTGTTTGTCTATTTATCCATTTACCTACCTATCTATCTTCTCTTTCTCTCCCTCTCCCTACCCTCCTGCTCTGCGCTCTTCCTCCCTCCCCCCTATTCTCCCTTGTCCTATCTCCCTACTCTGCCCCTACCCCCACCCCCACCCCCTTCCCCTGTCCAACCCCTGCCCATGATGTTATCGAAGTAAAGGATGCCAGTAGGAGGAAAATGCCCCCCTCCCCCCCACCATTAATATCTATTTTTATCCCGTCTCCTCTCTCTCCTTCTCATCTCTCTCTCTCTCTCTGTCTCTCTCTCTCTCTCTGTCTCTCTTTCTCTCTCTCTCTCTCTCTCTCTCTCTCTCTCTCTCTCTCTCTCTCTCTCTCTCTCTCTCTCTTTCTGTATATACTATATATATATATATATATATATATATATATATATATATATATATATATATATATATTACAAGAGATCACAAGCGTGGCGATAACAGTGTACTTAAAAATAAAAGAAATAACATATATATATATATATATATATATATATATATATATATATATATATATATATAAGACCTTCACGTTTATTTTTCTCTATGAAAAGTTAATCAGTAAAATTGATACCACAATAATGCCGTTGTTCACTAATAGATATTATGTTCATGCTTTAATGAACATTATCTCCAGAGAAGAAAAGATTTTAGACAGTTACCTTACAATAATTTCCAGGCTTCAGTTAATATACACCGTCTGGTCGGGATTTCAATGCAACAATAAGTAGTTATCTTAATGAGTCATGATTTAACATTATCTAAAGTTTTTTTTTTTTCTTTTTTTTATGCACGTTATTATTTTTTATTATTAATGTTGTTATTGTTGTTGTTTTAGCTGTTATTGTTGCTGTATATTTTGTTGATATTTTTACTGATGTGTTGATATTACTAATTTTATTATTATTGTTTGTTATCAATATGATTATTGTTTTCGTTGTTTTTATTATCCTTATCATCATTATCGTTACCACCATCATCATTATGATTATCGTTATCATCCTCATGAGCGAGCGAGAGAGAGAGAGAGAGAGAGAGAGAGAGAGAGAGAGAGAGAGAGAGAGAGAGAGAGAGAGAGAGAGAGAGAGAGAGAGAGAGAGAGAAAGAGAGGAGCTTCTATTTACCCTACAAAGACAAAGGGAAAGAAATGTACAGTTTCCAAGGGTCGAAAGGCTGGTGAAAGTATACGACGCTTGTCTCCTTCTTCTCCTCTTTCCTCCTTCTCTCCCTCCTCCTCCTCCATCTCCTCCCCCAGCCCTCCTCCCCCTCCCCTACTCCTCTTTCTTCCCCCAGCCCTCCTCCCCCTCCCCTACTCCTCCTTCTCCCCCACCCCTCCTCCCCATCTCCCTTCCCCTCCTCCACCTTCTCCCCCACCCCTCTCCTCCTCCTCCTTCTCCCCTACTCCTCCTTCTCCCCCACCCCTCCCCCTCCTCCTCCTTCTCCCCCTCCTCCTCCTCCTCCTCTTTCTCCTTCTTCACAATTTGATTATCTTTTGCGTCGTTTTTTCTCCATCTTGGAACTTTCTCTGCGTCTGCAAGCACTTTTCTAGCTCCTTTGTGTCACTTACGAGAAACGGCGAGGTGTGAGTAAGTTCATATTTTTTTCGTTTTTTTCTGATTTCTTTCTTTCTTTCTTTCATTTCTTATCTTTTACTTTTCTTTCCCTTTCTCTTTCTGTTTAGCATTTATTTTTAGTTTTCTTTCTTGTTATCTGTTCTTTTTCTTTTTCTTTTGAATTGTTATTTTTTTTCTGTTTCTTTTTTTTTTTTTTCTTTTTCTCAATTCTTCTTCCTTTTTCTTTCCCGTACTTCTCTCGTCTTGTTTTACATGTTTCTATTTATCGTCTTTCCTTCTCTTCCTTTTCCTTTTCTTGTCGTACCTCTCTTTAACCCTTGAATAGTAACATTATTTCTACTCAATTTTCATTCTTCTTTCTCACCCCCCATTCCGCTCTATCTCTCGTACTCCCATTCTCATTCTCTCTCTCTCTCTCTCTCTCTCTCTCTCTCTCTCTCTCTCTCTCTCTCTCTCTCTCTCACGTACTCTTATTCTCTATCTATCTTTCCCTCTTCTCCCTCTCTCGTTCTCTCTCTCCCTCTCCCCCTCTCCTCCCTCACTCCCTCCCTCTCTCCCTCTTCCTCTCCCTCCCTCTCTCTTTCCCTTTCCTTCCTATCACCCATTCCCACTTCCCCCCCACCCCCTCCCCTCCTTTTTTCATAAAATCCTGCGTTCCATTCACCCCCACTTCACAAGTTCTCGTATATCACACTCGGTTGAAAATTCCTGTACAACCAGATTCCTGTAATTTTTCGTGTCTTCAAGCAGTACCCAACAGGCAGGTCTGCTCTACTGCTCGCTCCCTGGGAAACACACTAGCCTGCTCCCTTACGAGGACCCAGGGCGTACATAAGATACTCTATTCAAGGAGACGGTGCTTGGAAACGTGCTTTACTTGGTAGACGTTGGGAATTCTGGGTGAGGACGAGAGAGTTCCAGACAGTTGGCACCTTTTTTCTTTTATTTCTCTCTTTCTTTTTATGTTTTTGTTTTGTTTTTGCTTTTTTTTGCTTTTTTTGTTTTGTTTTTGTAGGTTTTTGGCGATTGAGGTGGTATGATTTTACTTGTATTCTGGGAGGTTATTTAGGTGGAAGAGAGGGAAAGGAAGGGAGAAAGACAGACAGTCTGTCAGTCAGTCAGTCAGCCAGCCAAACCAACAGACAAACAAAGTCTAAGGAAAAAGAAAAACTAGAAAGACTGAAAGGGACAACAAACAACTACAACAGCAAAAAAGTAAAAATCGAAAAGCGACGCAAAAGAAACAACGCGCTTATTACACACTCTCTCCGGTCATTTATTCAGACAACAAAACTCCCTAACAACCGAAGTCCCGAACAGCGAAACAACCGAACAACCAAACTAAACAACTAAACAACCAAACAACCAAACAATCGAACAATGAAACAAACGAACAAGCAAACAACGAAACAAGCAAACAATCGAACAATGAAACAACCGAATAAGCAAACAACCGAACAAGCAAACAACCGAACAACGAAACAAACGAACATTGAAACAACCGAACAAACAAACAACGAAACAACCGGATCAAACAACCGAACAAGCAAACAACAAAACAACCGGACCATCAAACAACCAAACAAGCAAGCACCCTAACAACCAAACAGACTAACAACCTAACAACCAGACCACCTAACAACCAAACAAGCGAACAATGAAACAAAACAACCGAACCATCAAACAACCTAACAACCAAACAACCAGACCACCGAACAAGAACCCGTTCACAGCTCCTTATCACCGACGCCCATCGGCTACCGAGATCCATAGGCCTAAACGCCAATGCACCCGCCCACTCCCCTTCCCCCCCCTCCCCCCTCCTCCTCCCCTCCTCCCCCCTCCCCCATCCCCACGTAGCCCGCTGACCCCCATAGATGGACATAATTATAAATGTATGGGGGAGAAGAAGAAGAAGAAGAAGGAGAAGAAGAAAAAGGGTGGATTCCTAGGCCTACCCAAGATTTATTCGAGAACGCGAGCCTGATTTATTTTCGTAAAGTGTAACTCGGAGGGGAGGGGGGGGGGGGGGGAGGGAAGTTATGAAGTTTGTGGCGTTGCCTCTTTGTTAATATTTATTTATATATTTATTTATTTTATTTTTTATTTTGTTCTATTATTCTTATTTTGT
>NC_061841.1:3381697-3386697 GCF_019202785.1 Penaeus chinensis
TTGATATCAGCATAATCATCATCATTCTCATTATTATTATCGTTATCATTATCATCTTTATCAATATTATCATCTTATTCCTTTTTGTTATTCTTATTCATATTCTCATTATCACTGCTATCACCATCACTCTTATTCTCACTATTATCATCATTATCGTCATAATCATTATCATTACAAATTTCTCATCTTATATCTTTTCAAATTCCCCTTTTTCTCAAAAAAAAAAAAAAAAAAAAAAGACGACCCAAAATTTATTTTTATTAAATAGAGAGATAATTTTTTTTTTATTTCACTCCCTCCTTCTTCCATCCTTCCCACTCACCCCCCCCCCCCTCTCTCTCTCTCTCCTCCTTCCTTTTCCTCTAAATACATATTACTTGACCTTCTTAAAATTCTTCTTTGACCATTCTTTAAGAAACAGGTATATATGGACATCTAACAGAGCGACGTAAAAACAATGATTTGTATATCCCTCCCCTTTTTTTTTTTTTTGCTGTCATTAAAAGGGGTTAAAAAACGAGAGGAAAGAAGTACAAAGAGAGAGGGAGAGAGAGAGAGAGAGAGAGAGAGAGAGAGAGAGAGAGAGAGAGAGAGAGAGAGAGAGAGAAAGAGAGAGAGACAGAGAGACAGAAAGAGAGAAAAAAAAGAAATAAAGAAAGAAAAAAAAGAAAGGAAAAATAAAGAAAGAAAAGAAAGAAAGAAAGAGAGGGCGAGAGAGAGAGAAAAAAACAAAAAAACAACAAAAAAAACAAACAAAAAAACGACGAAATAAAGGACCATTCTTCGCCAACGTTCGAAATCTGAGGCGAAACGAGAGTTATTCTTTTGTTGTATCGCCGAGGTCGAGGCCAATGCATAGTGGGTTATAATTACTAGGGAAGTCGGTCCGGGTCCTCCGCCTAATGCTGGGGAAGGGTTCTCAAGGGTTCTAAAGGGGTTGGGGGGTTGGGGAAGGGTTCTAAGAGGGTTGGAGGGTTGGGGAAGGGTTCTCCTATGGATTCTAAGGGGGTTGGGGAAGGGTTCTAAAGGGGTTGGGGGTTGGGGAAGGGTTCTAAAGGGGTTGGGGGTTGGGGAAGGGTTCTTAAGGGTTCTAAGGGTGTTGGGGAAGGGTTCTAAAGGGGTTGGGGGATAGGGAGGTTGGGGAAGGGTTCTCAAGGGTTCCAAGAGGTTCGGTGTTGGGGAGGGGGTAAGGGGAGATTGTTAAGGGTTCTAAGGGGGGTTGGGAGGTGTGAGGGAAGAAGGGGAGAGGGGAAGGTAGATGAAGTGAGTTGGGGAGGAAGGCGTGTTGGGGAGGAGGGGGGGAGTAAAAGCGAGGGAAAGGTGGAGAATGTAGAGAAAACATGGGAAAGAAGGAAGGAGGAAGCAATAGAGGATAAAGGCTGGGAGAGGGGAGAGGAAGGAGAATAAGAGAGAGGAAGGGGGATAGAGAGAAGGATTGAAAGGAAAAGAGAGGATAGAAGGAGGAGGGAGGGAGGGGGAGGGGGATGTGAATAGAGAGAAGGATTGATAGGAAAGGAGAGGATAGAGGGAGGAGGAGAGGTGGGGAGAGAGGGGAGGGGAAGGGGGATGGGGATAGAGGGAAAGGGAAGAAGGTAAAAAGGGCGATCGAGGGAGTATGTGACGGGAGGGGGTAGGGGGAGAGGGAAGGGGGGGGGAGGGGGAATGGGCTGTACTGAACAATGCCTCTTATTTAAGTTCCATGTCATTTCCATAGAGGAAGAATTCGGTAAGAAATTGTTCCTATAACCTCGCTCATTTTTTTCTTCTTTTTTTGTTATCTTTTTCTTTTCTTTTGGTTTAGTTTTCTTTTTCGAGTCAATACAAAAAAAAGAGAGATGATTTTACACATTATATTGTTAAAGTAATATTAACACTTTGGTTCTTCGACATTTTTTTGTTTCGTTGATATAGAAATTCAATAAAAAAAGAAGATATATGTATAAAAAAATATCCGTCCATCCATTTATATATCTATCTGTCTGTCTATCTGTCTACATCTACATATCGTTTCTATCTATCTATGTCTATCTATCTATCTTTCTACCAATCTATCTATCTATCTGTTTATCCATATATCTACCTATGTATCTTTCTAGCTATCTATCAATCTATACATCTATTCATCCATATATCTACCTATCTATCTATCTATAGCTTTCAATCAATCTATCTATCTATCTATCTAGCTATCTATCAATCTATATTCATGTCTACCTATTTGCTTATCTATCTATTCATTTATCTATATCTATATCTACCTATCTGTCTCTCCGTATACATTTATGTGTGAGATTTGGTATGTATGTATGTGCGAATCAGGGGTTTCTGTACGTAATGTTTATACCTATATTCGTATAAAAAAAAAAAATAAATAAATAAAAAAAATAAATAAAAAAATAAATAAATATAATCTGCAAACATCTTCCTCCCTCGCTATTGAAACGAAAACAATACCTACTAATAATGAAATAATATATGCCTACCCACGCATTTCCGAGAGAGAGAGAGAGAGAGAGAGAGAGAGAGAGAGAGAGAGAGAGAGAGAGAAAGAAAAGAGAGAGAGAGAAAGAAAGAGAGAGAGAGAGAGAGAGAGATAGGAAGAGAAAGAGAGAGAGAGAAAGAGAGAGAGAGAGAGAGAAAGAGAGAGAGAGAGCGAGAACGAGAGAGAGAGAGAAAAAAAAGGAAAGGAGTGAAAACCTAACCAGCCAGATTAGGGTCCTTAGACCTCCCTCTGCGTCGGTGAAGGCCTCTCACCCCTCCCCTTCCCTCCCTACCCCTCCTCTCCCCCCCTCCCTCTCTCTCCCCTCCTCCTAGTGGTCCCGGACCCGCCCTCAGCTCGCCAGACCGCAGCCCTGGATCAGGAAGGCCTCCTTAAGACTTTTTTTTTCCAAGACGTTTCTCGATATGCTTTTGGTCTGAGTCGTTGTCTTTTTTTTCCTATTCTGTTTTTGTTTGTTTGTTTGTTTTTGTGTTTATGAGTTGTGGGATTTGTTTTCCTGTTTTTGAGAGTTATTATCGGTATTACTGTTATCTTTTTAATTCTTTTTGTCTTTTTTCTTATTTTTGTCATTTGTTTATTTTTATGAAATCTCTCATTTTCTGCATTTTTTCCCCATTTATTCTATCTCTAACTTCCTTCTAAAAGCTGGCTATTTGGGTTCCAAGTTTGCCGTCGATAAAGATGTACATATATATACTCTTCCTAAAGAAAAAAAAAATAATAATAAATAAAAATAAAGAGATAAATTAAATAATAAGAAAAAGCAAAAAAGCAAAAAAAGCAAAAAAAAAAAAAAAAATTATAAGAATTTTCTTTCGTCGAGCGGCAGATAGGCCGAGAATAGGTCGAACCCTTGACCACAACCCTTTCATTTTAGTGTCTCTCTAATTTAAAAGGATTCTGAGGCCGAGATGTTGGGGTTGAAGGGGAGGAGGGGAGGGGAGGGGGAAGGATGGGGAGGAGGGAGGGAAGGAGGGAGAATGTCGTGTGGGAGTGCGGGGGGAGGGGTTAAGGGGAGGGGGGGTGAGGGGGAAGAGGAGTGTCGTATGGGTAGGGGGGGAGTGGGAGGGCGGTAGGGAGGGGGAAATAGGGGAGGAGGAGGGAGGGAATGGACAGGAAGGATGATTGGGAATAGGTGGGTGGGGAGGGGGGTGAGGAAGGGACGAAAGGTGTGGAAGGAGGGGATGGGGAAGGAGGGGGTAAGAGATGGTGTGGTAGGGAGGATATGGGTAGCATGACTGGGAGGGGAGAAGAGGAGGAAGGGAGGAGGGGAGGGGGGGAGGGATGGAAAACTGGTGGTCATAAATATGAATCTTCCGCCGAGGGTAATCTGGATTTTTTCTTCTTTCTTTCTCTCTCTCTCTCTCTCTCTCTCTCTCTCTCTCTCTCTTATTTCTTTTTTTTTTCTTTCTTTTTTTAGAAAAGTTGGTCTTTTAGGAAGGGAAATAATTAAAATATTTTCTTCAGGAAGACAGAGGGTAAGAAAGAAAAGGAGAAGGCTATTAAAAGAAAAAGAAAAGGAAGTAAAAAAAGCCTACACGAAGAAGAGAGAGAGATGAAAAAGAGGCTTAAAAAGGGTGAAATACAAGGACAAGGATGAGACACAGGGAGAAGGCATTGGGGGGGGGGGGGGGTGAAGGAGAGGGGGTTCCCAGAAGGATATCCACAACCCTTCCCCTTCCCCACCCTCCTCCTCTACCCCTCCCTCCCATCCTCCTCCCTCCATCTCCCACCTCCCTCCCCCTCCCCCCTTCCCCTCCCCCCTCCCCTCCCCCCAACCAAGCCATAAGTCTTCAGACAGGTGACTGGGATAGGTTTCGAGTGCAGTACCGAATACCCTTTCCTTTCCCCTTATAACGAGAGGCAAGGGACCCGATTGTCTTTCTCGCCTCGTTATTGGTTCAGGTCGATGGGCGGTCAGCGAAAGGGTGGGGGGAGGGGGAGGGAGAGGGAGAGGAGGAGGAGGAGGGGTGTGTGGAAGGGTGGTTGGAAGGGGTAATAAGGGTAAGAGGAGGGAATGGGGGGGGTGGGGGGGTAAGTGGGAAGAAAAAGTGGGGGGTTTGGAAGGGTAAAGGTAGGGGGTTAGAAAGGTAGAGAGTGTAAAAACGGAATATGAAAAAAAAAAAAAAAAATGAAAGAGAAGAAGAAGAAAAGATAAAGGAATTAAATTAACCATCAAAAGAAATAAATATGGAACAGACTTCAAAGATAAATATACCCATAGCCACTGTCATTTCCTCTTCCTAAATAACACAAAACAGACAATCGAATCGCACAAGAAACCATACAACGGTGAAACATGACTAAATGAGAACGCTTCGAGCCTCACTTGCTCTCTTAACAAGAAGTCAGAACGTCAAATTGCATTGTTCCCTACAAGAGGTAACGACTATTCAGCCTCGTTGCGGTATATAATGAATCATATTATGAATACAGCAACAAGGTTAAGCCCAACGTAGTACATTCATCTTTTTTTTTTTTTTTTTTTTTTAATCCT
>NC_061841.1:3416697-3424197 GCF_019202785.1 Penaeus chinensis
AATGATAATAATAGTATTTATAATGATAACAACAATAAGAATTATAATAACGATAACATTACCAAAATGATAACATTACCAATAATGATATATTAACAAAATTATAATAATAAAGAAATAACGATTATGATAATAGCGACCATTAAAAAGATACCAATAATAACAACCATTAAAAAGATTGTAATAATAACAATATTACTAACTACAATAATAGTCACAATAATGCTGATAATAGTAATAACAGCATCAATGATAATAGTGATGATAATAATAATAAATGTAATAATAATAATAATAATGATAATAATAATAATAGTAATAATAAGAATAAGAATGATATTAAAATAATGATATCAATAATAACGATGATAATATTAATGATAATGACGACAATAATAATATCAATAATATTAACAACATTAATCATATTAATAATAATAATGATAACAATGACACCAATAATAGTATAATGATCTAATGATGATAACAACAATGCATTGCCATAACATTATAATAACTTTTATCTCAATATTAGTTAGGAATACAAGAAAGGTGGAAGCCGCAATAATGATAATAATAAGATTGATATAAAATATTAGATATACTAAAGTACTGATAATAATGATAATGATAATAATAATGATAATATTAATAATGATAATGATAATAATAATAATAATAATAATAATAATAATAATAATCAACATTGTGTTTTTATTTATTTTTTTAGTTGATAAGTGTGTCTTTTTGTCTGTATGTTTGTTTATCGATCTATATATTAATCTTCCTATCCATTCATTTGTTTCCTTATTTATTTATCTATGTAGTTATCTTCCTTATTTATTAGCGATAGATATAGATATATAGATGGATAGATAGATAGACAGATAGAGAGAGAGAGCGAGAGAGAGAGAGAGAGAAGAGAGAGAGAGAGAGAGAGAGAGAGAGAGAGAGAGAGAGAGAGAGAGAGAGAGAGAGAGAGAGAAAGAGAGAGAGAATGTATAGTAGGAAAAAATATTAAATGCCCAGTTCTTTAGTGCAACAAGGCAGGTTGTTAGATATCTTTATTTACTCTTGTTGTTTTTATTACAATACTGTAATTTTGGCAGCAGAACTATGACCAAATAAATCCGATTTTTTTTGAAATTTTACACTGTATTCAAATTGGAAGCTCATCTTAGTTACAAGATCTATGTCACAAAAGAAATATAATGACATCTGTATATCTTAAATGAGAATAATTCAAATAAATCAAAGAAGACATTTTTCATTCTACTGTAAGATATATTGTATAAGATATATTCATTCATATTTTCAGGTGGCTTTGTGAAACGTAAAGAAATGTTTATGGGAATTTTAAAATTATTTTGGTCGTGTGTGCGAGTTTTAGAAAGCTGTGTTTCCGTACGGATGATTTCATTATTTATAATTCGTATGAGATTAATAATAAAAAAAAAATATCTGTCATACGTGAAATTTGTTTTAAAAAATGCATGATTAGATTCTCATAATCATATAGTTCGATGGGTAAATAGATAGATAAATAGAGAAATTCCAGATAGAAAGATCTAACTACAAAGACAGATGGATAGATAGACATTAATATGTATACACACATACACACATATATACAAACGCACATAAGCACAATCAAACACACATACATATATACAAACGCACATAAGCACAATCAAACACACAGAAATACAAACGCACATAAGCCCAATCGAACACACACACACAACAAACACACACACAAACACACACACACACACACAACCGCACATAAGCACAGACGAACACACACTCTCTCAGAACAACACACACATAGTAGCACATAAATACACACACACACACAGATATATCTACATGTAAGTACACCACCCGAGGATTCTCTCAACCATTTTTAAACAAGCACCCTTGTGTTCAAAGACACAAATACTAACATATCTCGCAGACCCGCCCACGAAACACTTTAGTCCGCCCACGCCCGAGACACTACGGGCGTTTTTAGCTGATATGGAGTTAGGTGCGTGGAGACCGCCGGTGGAATGAGAGGGAGGAGGTAGATAGGAGAGAAGAAAGAGGAGAAAGGAGAGATGGAGATAAAGCATTTGAAAGGAGAGATTGAGATGGATAGGTAGATAGGTAAGAAAGATGGACGGGAGATTAGGGGATAGGAATATGGAGATAGGTTGGCTGATAAATTTAGAGAGAAGAGAAGAGAAGGGAGAGAAGAGACGAAAAGAGAAGAGACAGAGAAGAGAAGAAGAGAGAAGACAAACAGATACACATATAATATGAACCAAACCAACAAATGAAAATAGAAACAACGAACAATAAAAAGAAGAAGAAATAAAAACGTCGCATAGAAATAAACAACAACAGCAAAAACATCTGTCTAGACAATAAAACGGATAAATCCATCAAGTCCGTAAGTGCGTTGTGGAAAGAGGAGGAAGGAGGGAGGAAGGAAGGAGGAAGGAGGGAGGAAGGACGGAGGGAAGAGGAAGAATGAGGAAGAAAAGAGGAGGAAGGAGGGAGGAAGGAGGGAGGAAAAAGGGAGGAAAGAGGAAGAAAGAGGGAGAAAAGAGGAAGGAGGTAGGAAAGAGGAAGAAGGAGGCATGGAAGAGGGAGGAAGGAGAAAGAGGGAGAAGAAGAAGAGAGGAGAAGAAGGGACAAAGAGGTGGGGGAGAAGGGAAGAGGGGAAGGGGGGGGGGAGTGCATGTACAATCCTGCAAGTAGTAATTCCCTCAGGCGACAGCTGTTGAGGCAGAGGACATGGCAGATCCGAGCGAATGAGGGAAGAGAAGGAGGAGAGTGAGGAAGAGAGAGGGGGGAGAATGAGGAGGAGAGGGAGGAGGGAATGAGGGAAGAGAGGGAGGAGGGAATGAGGGAGAAGTATGAGGAGGAGAAAGGAAGAGAGGGAGATGTATGTGGAGGAGAATGGGAGAGAGAATGAGGAGGAGAGAAGAGGAGAGAATGAGGGAAGAAAAGAAGTGTGAGAAGATAATAGAAATAGAGGATGAGGAGGAGAGAGTTGGAGAGAATGGAGGAAGAAAAGGGGAAGTATGAAGAGGAGAGAAGAGAGAATGAGGGAGATAGAGAAACATGAGGAGATAAAAGGAATTGAGAATGGGGAGGATAGAGGAAGAGAGAATAAGAGAAGAAAAGTGTGGGCAGGAGAGAGAAAGAGAGAATGGAGGAAGCGTTAAGAAAAGAGGAAGAAGGGAATAAAGGGGGAAATGGGAAGAGAAAAAATGGAGAAAGATGAAGAGGAGAAAAGAGAAGAGACAGAATAAAGAATTATAAAAAGGGAGAAAGGAGAAGAGACAGAATGAAGAATTATAAAAAGGGGAAAAGAAGGTGCGGAGAAGGATAAGGAAGGAGGAGGAGAAGGAACGGAGAAAGATAGACAGGAGAAGGAAGAAAAGGAGAGGAGTGGCGAAGGAGGAAGAAGAAAAGAAGATTAGTGAGAAAAAGAGAGGGGCAGAAAAGGAAAACGGTTGAATAGGAAATAAGTAGAAGAAGGAATGACAAAAGGTGAGGAGAGAGGAATAGGGAATAGAGAGAAATGAAGAAAAACGAGAAGAAGAGATCGAGAATTGTACGAAAATAAAATTAGGATGAAGGAAGAGAAGAAGAAGGATTGGCGAGAAGAAGGAATTGAGAAGAAAAGAGACGAAAAGGAAGAAGAATACGAAAGAGAGAGAGAGAGAGAGAGAGAGAGAGAGAGAGAGAGAGAGAGAGAGAGAGAGAGAGAGAGAGAGAGAGAGAGAGAGAGAGATACAGACAGACAGAGAGAGAATACTGAAATACCGAAATACAGACAGACACGACTCCTTATATATCGAAAAACTAACAAGATAATCCAAAATGTGAACTAAACGAGACAGCATTGGATAAGAAAAGGAATAAGAAAAAAAAAGGATAATTCCAACAGACGACAGTTAAAGAGGAAGAAGGATAAGGGATAAAGAGAAAGGGATAGGAGAGGGTAAGGGGTAATAAGTAAAGGGTTAAGGGAAAGAGGTAAGGGTAGGGGAGAGCTAAGAGATAAAGGTTAAAGGGTAGAAAAGGGGTAAGGGGTGAGGAGGAGGAGGAAGGGAATAATGGGTAAATAGTAAGGGAAAAAGATAAGAGGAAAATAAAGGAGGTTAAGGGAGGAGGAGAGGGTAAGGGGAAGGTAAGGGGTAAGGAAGAGGAGGAGAGGGTAAAGGGAGGGTAAGGGGTAAGGGAGAGGAGGAGAGGGTAAGAGGAGGGTAAGGGGTAAGGGAGAGGAGCAGAGGGTAAGGGGAGGGTAAGGAGTAAGAGAGAGGAGGAGAGGGTAAAGGGAGGGAAAGGGGTAAGGGAGAGGAGCAGAGGGTAAGGGGAGGGTAAGGGGTAAGAGAGAGGAAGAGAGGGTAAGGGGAGGGTAAGGGGTAAGGGAGACGAAGAGAGGGTAAGGGGAGGGTAAGGGGGACGGAGTAAGGGGGAAGTGCCAAGGATCAGGTGAAAGGGTAGATGGTGGGTACAGACACTGGAATCCAAGAGGACGTGATAGATGGCACTCTCTTGCAAGAAACTCATGGATAGTGAGGAAAGTCATATATCATAGTTAAATGCGTTCCTAACACCAGCTAATTCACGATTATCTGTTGCTTTATCAAGAATAGCAATCGCCTTTTACCGTGTTCTTATTCTTATAAGTACACGGTGGATATCGGTAATACAGACCTTAAATATCTTAAATATTCCTTTTTATCCAGTTATCCATTATTCGTATATTTTACCTTCATCATTTTTTTTCGGACCTTTTTTACCTTTAATCACTTCATTTAACTTTAACAAGGTGATCATACTTCGCAATAGCTTCGACACAGAAATTGCGTTTTAACTTTGCCACCAATTACGTGCTGCCGTCAACCACCGATGGAGATTTTTTTGCGTAATATACGTCCAATTTTTTATTTGTTCTTATTTACATCCATATATCCATTTTGTGATTATCATTTTCATCAAAGTCATTTTTATTTATTATCATTTTCGTCATATTCTTCTTCGTTGTAAAATCGATATAGGTATCCTTGTAAAAGTTGTATTGAAATCTTTCCTCATGAGATTCTTATATATATTCTGTATGTTATTATCATTATTATCATTATTCTTATTTACTTTTATCGTCATTTTCTCATTCTTCTCCGTCCGTAATTTTGATATTGATAGTTTTGTAAAATGTATACCCATTTCTCTCTTCGTTACTTTCTTATACCTATTTCGTTATTATTATCATTATCATCAAGATTGTTTTCATTTACTATTATTCTCGTCTTCTGCTTCTTCTTCTTTCGTTTGTAATATTTTATATCGATATCCTTGTAGAATTGTATTCAAATCTTTCCTCATTCTTACATATATTTTTATCATTATTATGATTATCGCTATTACTTTAATTTACCAATATTCTCTTCTTATTATTATTCGTTTGTAAAAATTATATTGGTGTCCTTGTAACATGTATATCCAATCCGTCCCTTATTATATCCTTATACCAATCTTATATATTATTCTTATCATCAACATTATTCTTATTTACTATTATTAGTTTTATCTTCGTATTCTTCTTCTTTTGTAAAACTGATATTGACATCTTTGGCCGAAATTCAATGTGGCGTCCGATTCGTGGGTTGTTATACCCGTAGACTTTTTCGTCATTTTTTTTGTGTCAGGAAATTACATTGTCGTGTCTCGTACATAATTTGAAAATAATTATCTCTAATTTCGGGAAACTTTGTCCTCATTGACGTCTTGACTTTTCACTTATTCTAATTTGTTTGGTGAAATGACAAGCCTTAATTTTGTATTGCTTGAAAAGACATTTATCTTTAAATATCCACTAAATATATCTTGCTAAACGAAGATTGTAGGAGCATGAATGTATTTCAGTTATTGTATTCTTGATTCTAATTAATAACCCATATTTTTTCAAGTTTTGTTCAGTCCATCTCTTTAGAAAACGAGCAAAGGTTAATGCAGAATCTTGGCTGTATAAAGATTACTTTTGAATATACATTTACGACCGTGGACAAAATATTGGAAGTGATAATGTGTAGAATCAATTTGGGTATTTTCTCTCTCTCTCTCTCTCGTTTTTATTTTATTCTATTCTTTTTTTCTTCTTCTCAATGCTTAGGTTACCGAGTAATAGAGATTTCAACGTTTCTTTAAGAAGTTATCCTCGCCATGTCACCTTGATTTACGGAATATATTTTTGTATTTTTTCCCTTCTTTCACACGCTAAAACATAATCACTAAGAATTATGCTTGGGTGACCTCAGGGTTATTTATAGAATAGTCAGGATTACGTGGTTTAAAAACATTTATTTTCCCTTTTGCTAACGAGCGAGGTATGCAATTCGTCTGCATAAGCATAGTGATTAGGCAATATCTCTCGTTTCCTGTGTACTAATTCGTGATTATCATCTTTCCCGGGGAACTAATGCTTTTGTATGTAAATATGTATGAACTATTTAAACGAACATGCTAAGCGATGATTCACAAGTACTTCCATATTTTTTTATAGTCTTTTTTGGGGGCAAAGATCTTGCAAATTTCTTGACCTACTAAACATTTGATCAAGTCACTTCTGCCTTTCCATTTACACGATTGTGGCGCTCACTATATACTTCACTAGATCGAGTTCATATTAATTTATTAGTTTTTTATTGAAACGAGTGTTCATCGTGATAGATAATTGTTCTACCAGTCATATCTGTTCTCCGAAAAAGGTTCGAAACTTTATAACTCGTGTAGGTCTTCGAATATAAGTGGACTGTCTATCACACCGCACTTTCCTTATGCATATATGAGATCTTTAATGGGCTGTTGCTACCATAGACTCTATCCGATCTCACATCTACTTGCAGTTATGTACCAGGTGCGCGCGGATACAAAGATATTTTTCTCCCACTGTAACCTAATATGTACACGACGAGGCACAAGTTCCTACCTTAATGCCATGTTCTGCAGGCGAGACATGTTCTGAGGTCATGTTGACAGGCGGCGACAGCTGGGTCACTGGGGAATCACAGGTCAGCGAGGGGGTCACACTGGGCGAGCTGTCACTTACATCCTTGGGGTTTTCGACTTTGCAGAGCATATTGTTGTACACCACGGAATGCTTGGACAAGAGAAGGCCACTTGCAGCTTTGTCTGCGAAGGAATCCATTTCAGGTTCACCACATGGGGCTAGCGCACGGGGCCTTTTGTCACCGATTTCAATCACTGTTACGAGTTTGGGCACTGTATCACTAGTCGGACCGACACCATGTACACGTACGTCCATGTGCGTCTATGTGCGAGCGGATTGGGGCGGGAGGTCGCGTGCACATGTGAGCGCGTGTGCACTGGGGGGAGTCTCCCACGCATCTGCTGGGCTACCACTCCGCCATGGCCGCCTCCGCCAGGAATGAGGTCATCAGCAGGGCAGCTCGGGCCAAAGGTCTACGGGACAGGTACACC
>NC_061841.1:3436697-3439197 GCF_019202785.1 Penaeus chinensis
AAGTAGATGAAGAAGAAGACGGTTAAGAATAAAAGGAAGAAGAAGCAGTAGAAGAGGAGAGGGAGGAGGGGAAAATAAAATAAAACGCACGCACAAAAAGGCAATAAATTCCAATAAAAAGGTTTGAAAATACAAAAAATATGTAACCACATTTTTTTTACAAGAGATTCAATGAATCGGAGTGCTCCAGGGTCCAGGTTGAGTTGCCAGCTATTCCTTTCCTGACATTAGACGCGCTATAGTACATGTCGAGAGAGAGAGAGAGAGAGAGAGAGAGAGAGAGAGAGAGAGAGAGAGAGAGAGAGAGAGAGAGAGAGAGAGAGAGAGAGAGAGAGAGAGAGAGAGAGGAGAGAGGAAGATAGGGAGTGAGTGAGAGTGAGAAGGGGAGAGAGAGAGGACAGAGGGAGATAGAGAGTGAGTGATAAGGAGAGAGAAACATAGATAGATAGATAGATAGAGATAGAGAGAGAGAGAGAAGAGGCTTGATAAAATAAGTGAGAGACTTCGGCTGTTCCAATATCTTCGGAAGTTGTTGTTAGGCAAGAGTCCGCAGTTGCATGTTGTAGTTGAAGACCAAAATGCTTACTTCGTGAATTAATTGTATTGTTTGCAGTAATATTTATGCAATAGAAGTTATGTTCGTGGGCGTAGTTTTGTCTTGTAGCATTGCAGTTAGTATTATTTATAAAACATTAATTAGTTGTCCTTGTTGTTAATTGTAATCAAATAGTCATTCATTAGTTGTTAACTGCATGTAATTAGGAATTACTTAGTTGTTAATTAGTTTGTTTAATTGTAAGTAATAAATCATTAATAGTTTTAAGTATAATTAATTATAGTTTTAAATGTAATTAATTAATAGTTTTAAATGTAATTAATTGATAGTTTTAATTGTAATTAAGAGTTTTAATTGCATATAATTAGTTCTAATTGTTGTCATGTCGTGACTTACTATATCTATGACAGAAAGTTTAAACTAATACAAAGCCAGTTATTAGTTTCTCTTACAATTAATTATGCTTGGCCGTTTTGCGAGCCATATATTAAAAAAACACAAAAAAAAACACTTAAAAACGCCATAAATCCTTTAAAAAAAAACTTATATCTATGGCGGATTTTGGAAACTTAGATCACGCAATTAAACGTAACTATTGTCTCTGTTACTTCTCTGTTACCTTGGCCTATAATATGTGGTTGTAACTTTGCATCGAATTTGTATATTGCATCTTCAATTGCCAATCTGTAAAAGTTTTTTTTTTTCACTTCTCCCTCACAACCTAACGTCTCACTGTCCAACCTCATCATTCCCGGCGATATAACCACTGCACTCACAACCCTTACCTAATAACCTCCTTCCTCACAACCCCCTCCCTTATAACCCTTCCCTCACAATCTTTAGTCCCCTTTCTCTCACAACCCTTCCCTCACAACCCTTCCCTCACAACCCTTCCCTCACAACCCTTCCCTCACAACCACCTCCCTCACAAGTATCCCTCACAACCCTAGCCTCACAACCCTTCCCTCACTGCCTTTCCCTCACAACCCTTCCCTCACAACCACCTCCCTCACAAGAATCCCTCACAACCCTAGCCTCACAACCCTTCCCTCACAACCCTTCCCTCACAACCCTTCCCTCACAACCCTTCCCTCACTGCCTTTCCCTCACAACCATTCCCTCACAACCACGTCCCTCACAAGAATCCCTCACAACCCTAGCCTCACAACCCTTCCCTCACAACCCTTCCCTCACAACCCTTCCCTCACAACCATTCCCTCACAACCACGTCCCTCACAACCCTTCCCTCACTGCCTTTCCCTCATAACCTTTCCCTCACAACGCTTCCCTCACAACCACGTCCCTTACAACCCTTCCCTCAATGCCTTTTCCTCACAACCCTTCCCTCACAACCCTTCTTTCACAACCAGGTCCCTCACAACCCTTCCCTCACAGCCCTTCCCTCACAACCCTTCCCTCACAACCCTTCCCTCACAACCCTTCTTTCACAACCACGTCCCTCACAACCCTTCCCTCACAACCCTTCCCCCACAACCCAGGGCACCAAACTACAACCCCTGGAGAGCTGGAGGAGCAAGAAAACTCTTTTGATATATTACCTGAAGACTTGAGAGGGAGGGAGGGGGGAGGAGGAGGGGGGGGGGAGAAGAGGGAGTAAGGAGGGGGTGGAGAAGGAGGGGGAGGTGAGGAGAGGAGGGGAGAGAGAAAGAGGAGGGATGAGAGAGAGAGAAGATGATGTATAGACGATGTAGGTCCAAGGGGAGGTTGAGATGTGAAAAATACGAAGAGAGAGAGAGAGAGAGAGAGAGAGAGAGAGAGAGAGAGAGAGAGAGAGAGAGAGAGAGGGGGGGGGGGGTAGATAAAGAGCGAGAAAGAAAGAAAGCGAGGATGGATGAGGAGAGAGAAGAGATAAGGAATGAAATAAAATGAGAAGAAACGGAATAAAGCAATGGAGGAAGAGAAAGAGAGAGAGAGAGAGAGAGA
>NC_061841.1:3464197-3466697 GCF_019202785.1 Penaeus chinensis
CTTTTTCTCTTTCTCTTTCTCTTTCTCTTTCTCTTTCTCTTTCTCTTTCTCTTTCTCTCTCTCTCTCTCTCTCTCTCTCTCTCTCTCTCTCTCTCTCTATCTCTATATCTCATTCTCTCTCTCTCTCTCATTCTCTCTCTCTCTCTCTCTCTCTCTCTCTCTCTCTCTCTCTCTCTCTCTCTCTCTCTCTCTCTCTCTCTCTCTCTCTCTCTCTCTCTCTCTCTCACTTCTCTCTCATTCTCTCTCTCTCTCTCTCCTCCTTCCCCCTCCTCCTCCCTCACCTTCTCTCCGTCTCTAACCCCACCCGAATATATTTATCTTTCCCACATTTATCAGTTTTCCTTCACCTCTTCCCCACATTTACTCATTTTTACATAATTCTCAATTTATCACCTATCAATTTTCCTTCCTTTATCAGTTTCTCAAGTTCCCAGAATCATACTTTTAAAAAGTTTGATCATTTACCCCCCCCCCTCCCTCCGCCCCTTTCACCCTATCTATTTATCTATTTCATAAATTTCCCTCAGCCCTCTCCACCCTGTCTATCTATCTATCTATCTACGTACGTACGTACCTACCTATCTATCTATCTACGTACGTACCTACCTACATATCTATCTATCTATCTATCTATCTATCTATCTACCTATCTATCTATCTATCTCTTTACCTACCTCTCTATTTACCTATCTATCTATCTATCTATCTATCTTTCTCTCTACCTATCTATCTATCTATCTATCTACCTATCTGTCTATCTATTTACCTACCTATCTGTCTATCTATTTACCTACCTATCTCTCTATTTACCTACCTACCTATCTATCTATCTATCTATCTATCTATCTATCTATCTATCTATATATCTATCTATCTATCAATCTATCTATCTATCTTTCTGTCTATCTACCTCATCCGATCTACCTCAGCCTTGTAAAGCCCGCGCATCATCAGCTTGAAATTCCCTCAGTGATTTGTATGATAAATAAGCAGCTGGTTTATATTCCTTGGCGAACGCAGATGTCAGCGACGTAGTTACTCCTCGCCTTCTGTGGGGTTGTTGATGGTGTTGCTATGGTTACCGACCCTCGCCTTAGGTTGTTCAGTGGGGTTGTTTATGGTGTTGCCATGGTTACCGACTCCTCGCCTTATGTTGTCCTGTGGGGTTGTTTATGGTGTTGCTATGGTTACCGACCCTCGCCTTATGTTGTCCTGTGGGGTTGTTTATGGTGTTGCTATGGTTACCGACTCCTCGCCTTATGTTGTCCTGTGGGGTTGTTGATGGTGTTGCTATGGTTACCGACCCTCGCCTTAGGTTGTTCTGTGGGGTTGTTTATGGTGTTGCTATGGTTACCGACCCTCGCCTTATGGTGTCCTGTGGGGTTGTTTATGGTGTTGCTATGGTTACCGACTCCTTTTGTTGTCCTGTGGGGTTGTTTATGGTGTTGCTATGGTTACCGACTCCTTTTGTTGTTCTGTGAGGTTGTTGATGGTGTTGCTATGGTTACCGACTCCTTTTGTTGTTCTGTGAGGTTGTTTATGGTGTTGCTATGGTTACCGACCCTCGCCTTGTGTTGTCCTGTGGGGTTGTTGATGGTGTTGCTATGGTTACCGACTCCTCGCCTGATGTTGTTCTGTGAGGTTGTTGATGGTGTTGCTATGGTTACCGACCCTCGCCTTGTGTTGTTCTGTGAGGTTGTTTATGGTGTTGCTATGGTTACCGACTCCTTTTGTTGTTCTGTGGGGTTGTTTATGGTGTTGCTATGGTTACTGACCCTCGCCTTATGTTGTTCTGTGGGGTTGTTTATGGTGTTGCTATGGTTACCGACCCTCGCCTTGTGTTGTTCTGTGAGGTTGTTGATGGTGTTGCTATGGTTACCGACCCTCGCCTTGTGTTGTTCTGTGAGGTTGTTTATGGTGTTGCTATGGTTACCGACTCCTTTTGTTGTTCTGTGGGGTTGTTTATGGTGTTGCTATGGTTACCGACCCTCGCCTTATGTTGTTATGTGAGGTTGTTTATGGTGTTGCTATGGTTACCGACCCTCGCCTTATGTTGTCCTGTTGGGTTGTTGATGGTGTTGCTATGGTTACCGACTCCTTTTGTTGTCCTGTGGGGTTGTTTATGGTGTTGCTATGGTTACCGACTCCTTTTGTTGTTCTGTGAGGTTGTTGATGGTGTTGCTATGGTTACCGACTCCTTTTGTTGTTCTGTGAGTTTGTTTATGGTGTTGCTATGGTTACCGACCCTCGCCTTATGTTGTCCTGTGGGGTTGTTGATGGTGTTGCTATGGTTACCGACTCCTCGCCTGATGTTGTTCTGTGGGGTTGTTTATGGTGTTGCTATGGTTACCGACCCTCGCCTTGTGTTGTTCTGTGAGGTTGTTGATGGTGTTGCTATGATTACCGACCCTCGCCTTGTGTTGTTCTGTGAGGTTGTTTATGGTGTTGCTATGGTTACCGACCCTCGCCTTATGTTGTCCTGTGGGGTTGTTTATGATGT
>NC_061841.1:3468439-3475939 GCF_019202785.1 Penaeus chinensis
TTTTTTTTTGTCTTTAATCACTTCGCTGTTTGTTCATTTTTTTTTTTTTTCTATTATTTCTTCTCTTTCTTTTTGGTCTTTTCTTTTTCATTTGATTTCTTTCCTTCTCTGTGTCCTTCCCTTTTCTCGCTCTTTGTCATTTCTCTCCCTTTCTCTATGTCCATCATTCTTTCCTTATATCTTTCCTTCTCGCTTTCTTTTCTTTCACTTCTCATTACTTTCTCCTTCTCTCCTCTCCCTTTCTCTTCTCTTTTGTTTGTTCCTTTTCGCCTTCTCTCCATTTCTCTCTTTCTTTTTTTTTTTTGCTTTCACCCTATTTCTCTCTTTCATTATCTTCCTTTCCTTCTTTTCTTTTTCTCTTTCTCTCTCTTTCTCTACTGCTTTCATTTCTTTCTTTCACTCCATTTCTCTCTTTCTCTCTCTTTCTTTCCTGCTTTTCTTTCTCTTTCACTCTATTTCTCTCTTTCACTCTCTTTCTCTTCTTCTATTCTTTCTCTCTTTCACTCAATTTCTCTCTCTTTCTCTCCTTTTCTTTCTCTCTTTCACTCTACTTCGCTCTTCTCTCTCTTTCTCTCCTTCTGTTATTTTTCTCTTCCATTCTATTTCTCTCGTTCTCTCTCTTTTTCTCCTTCTTTTCTTGCTGTCTTTCACTCTATTTCTCTCTTTCTCTCTCTTTCTCTCTTTCTTTTCTTTCTCTCCTTCACTCCCTTCCTTTCTCTCTCTTTCTTTCCTTCTTTTCTTTCTATTTTTCACTTTATTTCTCTCTTTCTTTAGCTACCTTTTCTTTTTTTCGTTTCCTCTTTCACTTTCTTTCTTTCCTTCTTTTCTTTCTTCCATCTTTCATTCCTTACTTCCCCTTTTCTATCTTTCTGTTCATATTTATATTTGATTTTTTTTTTTTCTCTTTCTCTTCTTCCTCCGTTTATAACACATAACAATGAAAACTAAATTAACCGAAATATTACAAATAAAAGGAAGAGGAAAAAAAGAAAAGAAAAAAAAAGGAAAGAAATGAAAAGAAAATTAAGAATAAGAAAAAAAAAGTGAAATGAGTGATTTCCCAGTAAGGTTCGTTCATGCATGCTATTTGGTCATCGCGAAAAAAAAAAAAAGGTTTTCGTCGAATTGAGTGAAATTCGGATATACAAAAGAGAGGATAGAGAAAGGGAGATGAAAAGTAGGAAAGGAAATATAGAATAGGGGGAGGGAGGGGGGTGATGAGATGAGTGAGAGAGAGAGAAGAGAAAAGAGAGAAAGGAAGAGAGAGAGAGAGAGAGAGAGAGAGAGAGAGAGAGAGAGAAAGAAAGAGATATAAGAGAGAGGAGAGAAAGACAGACAGAGAAACAGAAACGGAGAGAAAGAGCGGGGGGAAAGAAGATAAAAAATATATATATATATATATAAATATACATAATAAACAAAAATAGAGGATATAAGAGGGAACAAGAAAAAATATACGACTTACAAAATTCAATTTAAAAATACACCTCCTCCTCCCCCTTCCCCCCCATTAAGCATCCTGCCCCTCACCCAACTCGGCCCAACACTTATCCCTTTAAAACAACCCTTTTCTCCCTCCCCCTACCCCCCTCCTCATCCCCTCCCCCCCAATCCTTTCTGGCCTACCTCCCCCCTTCTCTCGCCCTCCCCCCATCACCCCACTCCATTTAACCCTCCCTTATGACACCCCCCCTACCTCATACTCTCTCTCCCCCCCCCCCCTCTCACCCCTTCCCCTTCCTCATAACATCCCCCCCATACCATCTCCCCCAACCCCACTCTCTCTCACCCCTTCCCCTTCCTCATAACATGTCCCCAGTCTCTCCCAACCCCCAATACCCCAACTTCCCCCCAGTACCCTGATCCAATGCCCCAACTTCCCCAACCCCCAACTTCCCCGACCCCCCAACCTCCCCAACCTCCCAATACCCCAACCCCTCCAACCCCCCAATACCCCAACCCCCCCCACACCTCCCCTTAACTCAACACCCCTCCAAACCCTGCAACCCCCCTCCCCCCTCCCCCACCATATGACCCTCTCCATCCAGGCCAAAAGATGAACAACCTCTATGCCAATTTAGGACAGCTCATTAACATGCCAACAACCGCTCTTATGTGTCCCTTTATATCCCCCCCCCCCCCCTTTTTTTGCAAATTCTTTCCTTTGGTCTCTTTCTTTAAATTATTATTATTCCTCGGGCCGGACGGATAATGGGATAATGAGGAGGATGGGCTAGTAATGAGGGTCATTAACAGGAGGATTCTATGGGCATTTTGATTATGCTTGTGCTATTATTTCGTATCATTGCTGTTACTGTTGTGTGTGTTTTTTCTCTTTTTTATGAATTTTGTTGTTGTTGTTATGATTGTTATTATTTTTATTAGATTATAACGGTGGTGGTAATAACAATTATATTAATAGTAATGGTAATGATAGTAAATTAATGGTTATTATAACGATAATGACAAGGAAACATAACAACTATAATAGAATAATAATAACACTTCTTACAAGCATAATAATGACGATGATAATAACAATGATAATAGTCATAATACTAATAATTATAATAATAACTATAGTAATAATATCAATAATATGATAATAATGATATTAATAGTATTAATGATGAAAATTATAGTAGTAATGATGTTGATGATGATAATAATAATAATGATAATAATATTAATAATGATAATAATAATAATAACAAAAATGATAATAATAATAATAATAATAATATAATAAAATTAATAATAATAATAATAATATTGATAATAATAATAACAATAACAATAAGGATAATAATAATAATTATTATTATATTGATAATAATAATAGTAATATCAATAATAGTAATAGTGAAGATAACAATAATTTTGATGGCGATAACAGTGATGATAATGATGATGATGATAATGAGACTAAAGGTAATGATGATAATAAGAATAATTACAATAATAATGATAATAATACTAATGATGATGATGATGATAACAATAATAGTGATCATAATAAGAAGAAAAATAACAATAATGATAATAATTATAATGATAATAACTATAATGATAATAACAATGAAAATGATTATTACACTATCGTTTCTATAATGATAATATTATTAATAAAAACTAAGCCCCGAAAAAACAACAATAATGATAATGATGATAATGGCAGTAATAAAAATAATGACAATAATGAAAATAAAGATAATGATGAAAACATTTAGAAATGATGTATTTGTGATATCACCAATGAACAGAGAAGGGGGGGGGGGGGGAGAGAGGAAGGAGAGGAAGAGAATAACGGAGAAGAGGAGGAGAGAGGAAGTAAGGAATATTTAGGAAGAAAGGAAATCAAAAGAGAGAGAAAAAAGGAAGAGAGGGGTACGAAAGGAGAAAGAGAAGATGAAGAAAATGTGATAAAGAAGAAGAATGTCTACCTCCCCCCCCCCCCCCCGAAAAACAAAACAAGAATACCAATAAATAGATAAACAAGAAGGAAAACAGAGAAGATGAAGAACGGAGATAACGGAGGACAATAATAATAATAATAAAACACACAATAACAAGAATACAAATAAATAAAATGAACAGATAAACTCATAAAAATAAATATAAACATAAAATAAATATAAACATAAAAATAAATATAAACATAAAAAATGCATATAAATATAAAAATAAACACAAAAATAAACATAACTAAAAATAAACATAAATACAAATAAACACAAACATAAAGATAAATCCTATAAATACAAAGCTAAATGGATAAAAAATGAAGAAAAGAGAGAGAGAGGAACAGCGGAGGAGGCATCAGCTGTCCTTGAGGAACTCCAGGCAGCGAGACCCATGGACCCGTTTCAGAGTAAGACGAATTTCGAGTAAAGATAGTTCAGGGGCAAGAGAGGGTTATACGTCGGATGTTCGGAAGGTTGGAGATCTTAGTTTATCTCGAGACTTCTTGTTTTTTTTTATTGTTAGTTTTTTTTATTGTTGTTATTATCATTAGTAGTGGTGGTGGTGGTATTTAAGTAGTTATTATCATTACTGGTAGTTACTACTATTAATTTTGTCTGTATCAGTATTATCATAGTAGTAGTGGGGTGGTAGTAGTAGTAGTTGTATTAGTCGTAGTAGTAGTAGTAGTAGCGACAGCAGTAGTAGAAGTATCATAATTATATCATCATTATCAAATTTCTCCTTTCTCTCGAAGCTGTTACTGTTATGATTACCCTTTTTACAGTCTTTCCAAATATTTATGAAAATCAAAATAATATATTCTTTTTATTTTTGTATTTTTATTTGTTTTATTTATTTATCTATTGATATTTTTTTTTTTTTTTTTTTTTTTAGATTTGTGGCATTTCAACTTCGCATGATTTTTTTGTTTTTTTTTTCGGGGAAGGCAGAGAGGCGCTCATAAGGTCGGAATTCCTATTCTTGGTGTTGCAAGATTAGATTTCTTGAAGGATTCTAGGAAATATTGTTTTCCTTCTTTCTTTCTTCTACTCTTCTTCCTCTTCTTCTTTTTCTTCTACTTATTTTCTTCTTCTTTTTCTTCTTCTTCTTCTTCACAGCTATCATCATTATATGTTCTCAGTCATGTCTTTCTTATTCTTTATTACTTTATTGCAACCATTGTTCATATTTGTTGCATTGTTCTTACTTTCGTTGGAATAGTAATGGTATTGGTAGTAGTATTTTAAACACTATTATTATTGCTGTTCTTGTTAGTAATTATTATCATCATTATCATCTTTAATCATCATCAATATCAGTCATCATCATCATCATCATCATCATCGTCATTAATCATCATCATCATCAATCATCGCCATCATCATCATTACTTTCACTAACAATAATAATGATATTCCTCATAATAGAGAATGATAATAGCTTCTTTATTATTGGTGTTGCTGTGTTCATCATCATCATCACTATCATTATCATAACTATCATTATTATCACTATTATCATTATCATCATTACGACTGCTATATAAAACATAATTACATTATTCATAACAGCCTTCATTATCATCATTAACATAGTAGTGAAAAAGATCAACAGAAAAACAAATAATTCTAAAAAATAGAAACTGAAATAAAATGGAAAAGAGAGAGAGGGAGAATATCCATAATAAGAATAAAGAAAAACAAATACCAACAAAGATTTCTTGAGAAAAAAAATGAGTGCCGGAGGGGGGGGGGGGGGGGAGTGAAGGGAGGGAGAAAAGGGGGGGGTGAAGGGAGAAAGAGGGGGGGGGGCAAGGTGAATGGAGGGAGAAAGGGAGGGGAGGGGAGGGGAGGGGAGGGAGGAGGGAAGTAGGGGAAGAGGGAAGGGCGGAGGGTAAGAAGAGAGAAAGGGTGGGACGAGCAAAGAGGAAGAAAGGAAAGGGAGGAGGAGAAGGAGGGAGATAAAGGAAAAGAGGGAGAAAGGAGTAGGGGAAGAGGAAGGAAAGAAAAGAAGAGAATAAAAGGAGGGAGGAAGGAGTAGGAGAAAGATGCAACGGAAGAATGGAAAGGAGAGAGAAAGGGTGAGAAGGAGGAAGGAAGGAAAAGGAGAGGAAAGAATAGAAAGAAGAGGAGAGATGGAAGGATAATTGGGGAGAAAAGAGGAAAGGAGAAAAAAAGGAAGAGAGGAGAGAAAAAATAAACAAAAGATAAAGAACGCGAACGAGGGAAAGAAGACAGAGAAAAGAAGAAACAAGAAAGACAGAAGAAAATTTGTGGATGACAAGAGGGATAAAGGGAAGGAGGAGGAAAGATGGGGAAGGGAAAGGGAGGAAAGGAGGAAGCAACACAAAAGACAAAGAGATTGAAGATAATTTTTAATATAATCTATATTATCCTTTTCTCTTTTTCCTCCTTCATCCCTCTCTTTTTCCCTTTCTTTATATTCTCTCTTTTTCTTTGACTTCTCCTTCTCATCTAAATAAAATAAAAACACGAAATCCGACTTAGAATTCAAAATATATTAAAACATTTAAAAGTCAAAATAAATCAAAAATTTTTTCTCACTATATCAGGGTTGTGGATCGGTAACAGGGAATGATACCTTCCTTCCTCGTATATTAAATCCGGGTTGTGTTTCAGTGGATGATCGATTTCGTGGTTTTTGGAAATTATTAAAGGTCTATTTTGGTCAAAATCCTTTTTTTTTTTCTTCTTCTTCTTTTTTTTTTCTTTGAGAAAGTACTTGAGTGTCAGATTTGAAAAAAAAAATGTATGAATATATTTTCTGAGATCAATAATGAGTGTAAATTTTTGGGGGTATTTTTTTAAGATGAATGAAAAAAATAAAGATAAATAAATAAATAAATAAATAAATAGATAAATAAATAGATAAATAAATAAATATATATACGAAAGAGACATGAAGGAGAAAGTAAAAATTACAAATACCGAAAACTGATTTAGTAATGTAACACATCTTTGCAACGCCTCATTACCTTAAGAAAAAAAAAAAACAAAAAAGAAACAAGGTTTACATTTAATAACACATTTTCACCATCATTATCTTGTAACCAATAAAACCGAGACTGTCAATAACCAAGACCTAAATCGTCCGAAACACAATCTTCTCCTTTTTCGATCCTCAATAGGGTCGATCGAGCCGCTAATCTCCATGGGATCTTCGCCTTTTTGGGGTATCATTGGGTTTGGTAATCATCTGAGACGATCTTTAGGCCTAACGGGAGAGGAACGGGTGAAGGGGGGGGGGGGAGAGGGAGAGGGAGAGGGAGAGTGGGCGGATGGAGAGTGAGGGAGAGGGAGAGAGAGAGGGTGAGGGACAGGGAGAAGGGGAGGGAGAGGGAAAGAGAGAGGATGAGGGACAGGGGAAGGGAGAAAGAGAATGAGAGGAAGAGGGGGAGGGACAGGGAGAAAGGGAGGGAGAGGGAGAGAGAAGGAGAGTGGGAGGAAGAGGGAGAAAGGGAGTTGGGTAGATGGAGAATGAGGGAGAGAGGAGGGAGACTAGGGGAGTGGGGGTGAGGGAGAGAGGGCGAAGAGGAGATATTAGGAAAATAAGGAAAAGGGAGGTAGGAGTGAGGGAGAGTAATATTGGGGAGGGAGCGAGAGAGAGGAATATTGGGGGAGAGGGATATGGAAGGTGGAGAGGAAGACTGGGGGAGTGAGGGAGAAATGACAAAGGGTGGGGGAGATTAAGGTAAATTGGAGAGGGAGAGAGAGAGAGTAGGGAGGAGAGGGAAAGGGAGAGGGGAAGATTGTGGGAAAGGGAGAGAAGACGAGAGAGAGAGAGCGAGAGAGAGAGGAATATTCGGGGAGTGAGGGAAAGGATTGGGAGGAAAGCGGATGAGAGGAAGAAGGGTGGAAGGAGGAAAAAAGGGGAAGAGGGAATGGGGAAAAGAGGGAAAGAGTAGGATATTTAGGGAAACTTGGTGGTATGGGGGGGGGGGGGGAGAAGGAAAGGAGGAGGGGTAATAGATAAAAATGATAATAACAATAATAATAATGATAATAACAATAATAA
>NC_061841.1:3484626-3502126 GCF_019202785.1 Penaeus chinensis
TTCGCACACAAAGCACGGAAGAATCACACACAACGAACAACGAAACCATACACACATACAAACACACGCACACATACACATTCACATTTACAAACATATAGGCAAACACACACACATACGCGCGCACGCACACACACACACACACACACACACACACACACACACACACACACATACATGTGCGTGTGTGTGTGTGTGTGTAATCTTGTCCTAACATCACGATCAACGCATACCATTGAAAAAAAGTTAAATGAAAGATGTTAATCGATAAATAAAGAAGTACATAAATTATAATGACAGAGAGAGAGAGACAGATATATATATATATATATATATATATATATATATATATATATATATATATATATAGAGAGAGAGAGAGAGAGAGAGAGAGAGAAAGAGAGAGAGAAAGAGAAAAGAAAAAAAAGTCCACTATGTTTAAATCTCAAAAGGCCAATAACTTAAAAAATAAAACAAATCTATCTATATATAAATGTATATATATATATATATATATATATATATTAAAAAATAGAACAATAAAAAAAAATAATAATAAAAAAAGAAAAGCAGAAAAAAAATAAAAGCGGGAAAATTTCCACGAAAGGATTTTTCTAAAACCTCTTCCTCGAAAGCTGCCTCGTGATTGATCATTTCTGCAAGACGAACGAGGCTGGGAAAAGCGCTGCAACCGTGACGCACCTGGCCTGCAACGTGCAACATTTTTTTTTCGGGGATGAAAGCCGTGAAAATGCCAATTTTATGGTGGATTTTTTTTTCCGAGTCTCCATTGCACTGATTTGTGATTCTGCTTTGGTGGAACATTTTGTTTATTTATTTATTTGTTATGTCTATGGTGGTTGCAAGGCTGTATCTGTTGAACGTAGCGGACGCATACAGGTATAAATACAGAAATATGTACATACACACACATATATATACACAGACCTACATATAAACCTATATGATAACATACTTATATATGTGTATATGAATAAATACATATATATATATATATATATATATATATATATATATATATATATATATATATATATATACGAACATACCCACACACACACACACACAGAGGACAATAAAGAGAGAGAGAGAGAGACCGTGGGACACACAGAGAGACAGAGACTGAGACAGATAGAGAGAGAGAGGCTCGGATTCCCCAGGAGCAGGCAGGGAAGGATCCCCAGGAGCCAGACATCCCCCAGACTCATCTCCACCCTACCCTCCCTCTCTGTCCTCCCTCCTTCCTCCCCCATCCCCTTCTAACCCTTTCCCATCATCCCTTTTCCCTCCCTCCCTCCCTCCCTCCCTCCCCACCTCCCTTTCCTTCCCTCCCTCCCCTCCCCACCTCCCTTTCCTTCCCTCCCTCCCCTCCCCACCTCGCTTTCCTTCCCTCTCTCCCTTCCCTCCCTCCCCACCTCCCTTGCCTTCCCTCCCTCCCCTCCCCACCTCTCTTTCCTTCCCTCCCTCCCCTCCCCACCTCTCTTTTCTTCCCTCCTTCTCTCCTCTTTCCCTCCTTCTCCCCATGACCCTCCACCTCTCCTCGTACCCTCCCCCAACCACCTTCCACCTCTCACCCTAACCCTCCCCTTCTCACCCATCCCTTCCCTCCACTCCCTCCACCTCTTCCAGATATCCCACGACCTAATAACAACCCGTCATTATTCCGTGGGCTATTTCCCCCCACTCCCTCCCTCTCCTACCCACCCTTCCCCACCCCCAACCCTCCTTCCCTCCCTCCTCCTCCCCACCCCCACCCCTCCTTCCCTCCCTCCTCCTCCCCACCTCCTTCCCTCCCTCCTCCTCCCCTCCCCACCTCCCTTTCCTTCCCTCCCCCTCCCCTCCACCTCCCCCTCCCTCCACCTTAACGCCAATCTATAAGTGGGGGCCAAGAAGGAGGAGAGTGACCTGGCCGTCCGCCTGTGAAAATCGAGCCACACATAATCTAAGGCGGTTTTGCACACGACCCGAAGGTTGGGGGGTGGGGGGTGAGAGGGGGTGAGATGGGGTGGGGGTGGGTGGGAGGCCTCTTTATGCAAATGAGGGCAGGCAGTGTCCATCGGTTGGGTTCTTGGGAGAGGTGATTGGTGGGGGGGAGGGGGTAGCGGGGGGGAAAAGGTGGAAGGGGGGGAAGGGGGGGTCTGTCTCTTGGCAGAGAAAGGACTGCGTTCGGTGACTTTATTTCTTCTCGTTTATTTTTCTTATTCTTGTTCTTCTTTATTATCATCGTCTCCTCCTCCTCCTCCTTCATCTGCTGCTATTTCCCTATCTTTTAATTATTTTTCCTCCTCATCTTTTAACTTTTTTTTTTCTTCTCATTTTCCTTCATTAAGAAAAATACAAATCTTTCTTATCTTTCTGATAAATGTAATTCATTCAAAAAATATCATTGGTTTTAATTTATATATTGAAAAAAAAAAAAAAAATCTCGGGTATTGGTGACCATTTTCGTTTTTTTTTTTCTGTGAATTATTTATAATTATTACATATTTTCATTTGGGTCTTTTTATGGGGTAGTTATTATTGACATATTTCTTCGTCTTCTACATCATCACCATCATTATCATTATCATCATCATTACCAACACCATCATTATCATCATGATCATTATCAATATCATCATGATCATTATCATTACCATCATCATCATTATCATTATCATCACCATCATTATCATTACCATCATCATTATCATTACCATCACCTTCATAATCATTATCATCACCATCATTATCATTATCATCATCATCATTATAATTTTCCTGCCCGGTTTGTCTCCTAATTAAGACGATTAGTTGAGAACACTATTAAAAAAAATAATATATAATCTTCTTTAGGAACTCGATAACATCAAACTAATTCACAAAATCGATTCATTTGAAATAGAACAAAATATTGCCTATACTTCGTCGTTATTTAAGGAAAAATATCAAATTTCTTGAGATTATATGACCATAATCATATCATACACAAGCGGGAGGTAGCAGTCTATCCATATAACATTTTGCTTGTAATTTTTACCATTTAAAATTGATAATGTAATACAGATTGTTTACTTGTGTATTTGTTTATTTAGTGATTTTGTAGAGGAAATGAACGTTTGGTTTGTTCTTAACTGTGATATGTTCTCTTTTCCCCTGAGTTATCTTTCTTTCTTCCTCTTCTTTCGTCCTTCTTCCCTCCCCTTAAGTTCCCGTTGTACGTCTGCCCATAACGATGTTCACCTCCCCTCCCCCTCCCCCATCTTCCTGTCCCTTGTCCTCCTCCCCTACTCTCCTAACCCCATCCTTCATACTACCCTCCCCCCCCCCCCTTCGCTTACTCCCCTATCTCCTTCCTCTATCCTACCCTCCCTCCTCTCCATCTACCCTCCCTCCCTCCTCCCCACTTACCCTCCCCATCCCTCCCTCCTTCCCACTTACCCTCCCCATCCCTCCCTCCTTCCCACTTACCCTTCCCCCTCCCCTGCCCTCCTTCCCACTTACCCTCCCCATCCCTCCCTCCTCCCCACTTACCCTCCCCCCTCCCCTGCCCTCCCTCCTACCCTACCCCCTCCCCTGCCCTCCCTCCTACCCTACCCCCTCCCCTGCCCTCCCTCCTACCCTACCCCCTCCCCTGCCCTCCCTCCTACCCTACCCCCTCCCGTGCCCTCCCTCCTACCCTACCCCCACCCCTCTAAAAAAATCTACCTGCCTCCGCTATTCTCATTAATCCTGCGAAACGTCTGTCCTTCCTTATCATTTTGTTTCATTCCGAGCCTCTCGACCCGTCCCTTCCTCTTCTCCCCCTCCTTCATCCCCTTTCCCCTACCCCCCCCCCCCCCCTCTATCTTCCTTTCTCCATCTCCTCCCCTTCCTCTCCGCCCTCCTTTCTCCCCTTTCCCCTACCCCCCCCCCCCAAATCTTCCTTTCTCCTCCTCCTCCCCTCTCTCCCCCCCTTTTCCCTACCCCCCCTATCTTCCTTTCTCCTCCCCTCTTCCCTATCCCCACTATCTTCTCTTCCTTCCCTCCTCCTCCTCCTCCCTTCGTCCCCTTTCACCTACCCCCCCAATCTTCCTTTCTCTCCTCCCCCCTTCCCCCACTCCCCACCTCCATCTTCCTTTCTCCTCCCCCCCCCCCCCCCCTTGCACCTGCTATGTCGTCTACCTTGTGCTTAGGAAAATTAAATAAATAGAGAAAGGAATAGAGGGAAAAAAGGGTATTTTTATCCTTTTGTAGACATATTTTTGTTGTTTATGATAAATATAGTTTCCATGTATTACCGTGTCTTGTTAATTTATTTATTTTTTATTTTCTTATTTACTGCACTCTCTTAAATCAATCTCATAAATCTATGCAATTGATCCCAAAATAGTCATTACAGCGATTCAAACAAATGGAGAGAAATTTCCAATTCAAAAGCAACATCGAAAAATACAAAAAATAATGAAAAAAAAAACAAGACAAAAACATATGAATTTATGACGGAATTCTCCTTACCCCCCCCCCCCTTCCCTCCCCTTCACTTCGTACCGGTTACCACAGGCTTTTTAAAACCTGTATCTGTGACCGAAAATACAGCATTACCACCTGCACACGAGCTGGGACAATATCTATCATAAAAAAGCGCAATATCTCAGGCATGAATAGGTCGTAAACGAAGCTCTACAATAACTAGGCTTTTATCACAGTCTTCTCCAATTAGGCTGTAACACAACCCTGAACTATGTAACTGTTGTATAACGATCGAGAAAATGACGGGTTGTAATATTCTCTTTTGTGATTATGCGAAAATACAGGCCTTGTTATAGATAGGTCAAAACAAGATCTTTTATAATAACTGGGTCATATCACGATTTTTTTTTTTTTTTTTTTGTAATAACCAGGTCATGCCGCAAATCTGTTGTGTGATTACCTTTTTCATGATTCGTAAATAACACGACTTCTTTTATGGCTATGTCGGAATCCAGTGTATTTATGATTAGCTAATAACACAACCCTTTTATAAAAGTGTAATGGACATAACATATTTTGGTAACAAATCCATTAATTAAACTAATCTAAAAGGTATTCATATTCTTTTTTTTATTTTATTTGTTATTGTTAGTTTTTATTTTGTTCTAATTCATTGGCATTATCTATAGCTGGCTTATAATGAACTCCTTCATAACACTGGTGTATAACACGTTTTTTAACACAAACCCTATTGTGAGTTCTTAAGACAAGCGTTGCTGCAGCTAGTACTTAATACAACTCTTCTGTTATAACTAGTTCTTATAACTTTTTCTATAGTAGGTCCACAACTCGAAGTTTTCATAAGAAATTCAAAATATAACTTTTATTTTTTTATAAAAGCACTATAACATAACTTTTTTTTTTTGAATGTGTCCACATTTATAACCAATTCACAACTCAAACCATTTTGTAACAAGCTATAATACATAAAGGCAAGTCTTATCCACATTTTAGCTAGCCAATGACACAAATATTGCTAAACCTAGGTTATGATATATCTTTCTATAACGATAAAACATACCTTTTATTTCATTAACTAGCCATTGTAACTAAGCCAGTGCATTTTTAATAACTAGGCTATAACCTTTTTATAACTATGTCATAATACTAATCATTATGAGTTACAGCTAAACCTGCACATTTTTTATAAGAATATAACCTAGCATTTCTTAAATCTAACCCATAACGCAAATTCTTTACAACTAGTCAGTCATAAGCCAACACATTCTCTCAAACTAGGCATATACTAACAACATAATAGGTCATAAATACTACTTTTATAACTAATTCACTGTAAATTATACTAACAATTTTCTTTTATACATAATCAGGTTATATATATATATATATATATATATACATATACATATATATATATATATATGTGTGTGTGTGTGTGTGTGTGTGTGTGTGTGTGTGTGTGTGATAACCAAGCCGTTACATCTTGTTTATTTATATATAGACGTAGATAGATAGATAGATATTACTAGACCATGAACCAGACCTCTCATACACAGTAATGGACTAACTAAATGTTTTTTTTTTTTTTTTTTAATGGCTGCGCAAACCCCAAGCCACAGCGCAGTTTTACACCAACCTCTCTCTCTCTTAACGAAAGTCAGACCCGTAAGTCGCCGACAGCCAAACCGCTTAACACAGCCATCACTTGTACACGACACACACACGCAAAAACCGCACACGTCGAGGCTTAAGTCGACAGAGCAGAACAAGTTAATATTTTTGCCTTCTCCTCTACCCTCTCTTGGTTTCTCCGTTTTGGGTTATTTCTCTCTTCTGTGAGATTTTTCCTTTTCTTCTCTTCTATCTCCCCAATTTTCTTTCTTTCGTTTCTATGTCGTATTTCTCCCTTATTTATTTATCTTTTTTTCTTTTCTCTGTTTCTCTACCTTTCTTGTCCTTTCATTCCATTTTCTTTAATAATCCTTTCTCTCTTGCTTTATTCTCTTTCGTCCCTATTCCTTTCCTCCCCCAATTTATCAAATTTCTTTCTCTCCTATTACCCCGCACTTCATGATCTTTCCTCCTTGCCATCTCCCTTTTAACTAATTCCCACTCTCCTCGCTCTCCTTTCACCTTTCACTCATACCCTTCTTCTAATTCCACCATACCTTCGTATTTAGCCCCTCAATAAAGCAACCAACCAAACAATTAGTATAATATAACTTAATTACGATAACGAAAACAAAACTACATAGAAAATACGTTCTAAATATATCTACATATAACCTCAAGCCCTGTACAGAAAATACGTAATAGATATATCTACATATAACCTCAAGACCTGTGCAGAAAATACGTACTAAATTTATCTACATATAACCTCGAGACCTGTACAGAATATACGTACTATATCTACATATAACCTCAAGCCCTGTACAGAAAATACTTATGATATATATCTACATATAACCTCGAGACCTGTACAGAATATACGTACGAAATAGATCTACATATAACCTCAAGCCCTGTACAACGGAGGCGCTACAGCCCTTGCCATAACAAGATCCAGCCGACTCCTCGCCAACATAACTGTCCCATTACACCGCCTTCTTACCTGGCCCGACTGATGACTGCCCGCTGGTCGTGATTGGAATATATATATGTGGTAATATTTGGCGTGGTAGGGGCTTGCGGAGGAAAATGGGCATGGGTAGATGAGGGGGGGTTAGGGTGGAGGGGGTAGGTGGAGAGAAGAGGCTTAAAAAGGAGGCCAGGATGAAAGTAGAAGGTGAGAGAGAATGAGAGGCAGATTTTAAATAAAGATATGGGGGTGTGGTTCGTCATAAAGGCTGTCGGGATGTGACTCAGTAACAATATATATATATATGTGTGTGTGTGTGTGTGTGTGTGTGTGTGTGTGGAGATAGAAAGAGCGAAGAAAAAATATCTTACTTCCAGATAAAGCAAAACAAAATAGAGCATAACCCCCCCCCCAAAAAAAAAAAAAAAAAAAAAAAAATCACATTCTCAAACACACACACACACACACACACACACACACACACACACACACACGCACACACAAACAATCATCCTAACCCCCACCAGTCTCATCCAATCCCATCCCTGTTCATAGCAGACTTCCCAAATCTAACACAATCCCCGCCTTATCTAATCTGAATCGCCAATCACACAGGGCGTGCGTGCCGTAGGGGTCAACAGCAAAACATAATAGAGGGTAACTTAGGTCGACCTACATATCCGAAGCTACGCACGAGGCACCTACAGCGCCAAGGGGTTACTAGGCAACAGCTAGAGACACAGTAACAATAAGGGCGTCTAGACGGTCATTGATTTTTATTCATAGCCTCTTCGTCTCGCTTTGTTATCGTGTGTTTCTATGGCTTTTTTTGGCGTTGTTCTTGTTATTTTCATTGTTTTTATTTCCCTGATCATTATTGTTGTTGATATCATTATTATTAGTAGTAGTAGTAATAGTAATAGTAGTAGTATCATTATTATTATTATTATTATCATCATCAATATTATTGATCATTGTTATTATTATCATTGTTGTTGTTAATATTGGTATTATTATCATTATTATTATTATTATCATCATTTTTATTATCATTATTATTATTATTATTTTTCGTTGTTATTATTGTCATTATCATTATTATTATCTACTATTATTATTGTTGTTATTGGCATCATTAACAAAATTATTTCTGGTCATTTGTGTACTTTTCATACCCATGCACATACCTGAAAATCAGAAAACTTTGTTCTCAGAGCTAAAATCAGGGCCTTAAGTGATAAAAATATATAACAGACGGTTAACATATATTACCCTGCCCCCCCCCCCTCGCCCCCCCCCAAAAAAAAGAACAAAGAAAAAATAATAATAATAAAATAAAACAGGTTTTTCGAATAAGGCTCATACCAACTGCACCTCGCTCTTCAGAACTGTTTTTTTTTTTTTTTTTTTTTTTTTTTTTTTTTTTTAACACTAACTAACCATACACGTATAATAGAGCCTATTTCATAACCTTTTTTTTTTTCTTCTTCTTCTTCTCCCTTTTTTTTTTTTTTTTTTTAAACCTCTAGCTATCCTGTCCCTGGGTCTTCTTGTTCGACACCCTTGTGTTCTCATTACCATAAAAATCCTATACCCTCTCCCTCTCCCCCCCCTCCCGATCTGCTCTTTTACCCCCCCCCTCCTCCTCTTCCTCTTCCCCCCTCCCAATCTGCTCCTTGAACCCCCTCCCCCCTACCCCCAAAGACTGCTCCAGCTCCCCCCCCCCCACCCCAACAGACTGCTCTTTTACCCCCCCCCCCCCACCCCAGTGCTTCTTTACCTTAGCCCAATCTCCGTTTCCTTTACCTTCCCCCCCCCTCCTTTACCGTTGCCTTTACTACCTCCCTCCCTCTTCCCTTCTACACTAGTTATAGTAACCCAGAACCGCCCTCTTCGCTCTTTCCTCCCTCTCCTTAAATCCCTCCTCTCTCTTCCCTCCCTCTCCCCCCTACTGTGTCCTCACTTGTCCTCCCTTTCCGTTACATTACTTTCCTCTCCCTTACTACTCCCTCCCTTCCTTCATGTTCCTTTCCCTCCCATTCCTCTCCCTCCTTCCCTTCCGTCCTCTCCTTCCCCTTCCTCTCCCTCCTTTTTTCCCTCCCCCCTCCCATTCCTCCCATTCCTCTCCCTCTCTTCTTCTCTCCACCTCCCCCTCCCATTCCTCTCCCTCCCTCCCATTCCCCTCCTTCCCTCCCATTCTTCTCCCTTCCCTCCCCCTCCCATTCCTCTCCCTCCCTTCCATTCCCCTTCCTCCCTCCCTCCTTCCTTTCCCCTCCCATTCCTCTCCCTCCCTCCCATTCCCCTCCTTTCCTCCCTTCCCTCTCCTCCTTTCCCCCCCTCCCTCCCATTCCCCTTCCTCCCTCACTCCCTCCTTTCCCCTCCCCTTCCTCTCCCTCCCTCCCAACCCCCTCCTTCCCTCCCATTCCTCTCCCTTCCCATTCCTCTCCCTCCCTCCCATTCCCCTCCTTCCCTCCCATCCCTCCCCTCCCTCATTCCCCTTCCCCTCCTTCCTCTCCCTTCCCCCCTCCCCCTCCCCTCCCTCCCCTCCCTCCCATCCCTCTCCTCCCTCACTCCCATTACCCCTCCCTTCCCCCTCCTCCCCTTCCCCCTTCCCCCCACTCGTAACTAGACTTCCCCCCATTCCTGCGCCCCAACACAAACAAACAAACGATTAGGGAGAGAGGAGGGGGGGTGGGGTGTCAAAATGCGAAAGGGGGGGGGGGAGAGGGGGGAGGGGAAAGGGGAAGGAAAAGTGTGTGTGTGTGGGGGGGGGGGGGGAGGATCATATGGGTTTCGGGTGGATGGTATTGGTATCTGTGTGGTATGAATAGGATGTATGGTACATGAAAGGGGTATAGGTAGTTATGTGGTATCGAGACGTGGATGAAAGTGGTATTGGGTGGGTGGGTGGGGGGGGGGAGATGGTATATGGTATGAGGGATGGTATTTGTATGGTATGTATGGGGGTCGTATTGGGGGGTTTAGATGGTAGGAGGCTGTATGGTATGGTGGTTATGTATGGTACGTGAGATAGGGAGGCATGGGGGAGGGTTGTGAATGGAGATGGTATATGGTTTGGAGACTTCTACATGGTATGGTATTAAAAGATTGGCATTGGTATTGAAAGGAAGGGTCGTTTTGGATTAATATCTGGTATAAGGGAAAGGTATATGGTATAAGGGGGTTAATGGTGGTGTATGGTATGGTATGGTATGGTTATGGTGGCATGGTATTAGGGGAAAATATATGGTATAGTAGCGGATGTCAGATAGGGGGGGAGGGGGGAGAGGGGCATGAAGTATAGAGGGGGGGGAGGGGATGTGAGATATGGGGGAGGGGTTAATGAGGTTGGTGGGGGGAGGGGGGGAGGGAGGAGGGGGGAGGTCGAGAAAGGTGAATGAGACACCTACTGTGAAGGGTTAGGGGGGAGGGGGGGAGGGTAGGGGGTAGTTATGTGGGGGTATGTGGGGGGAGGGGGGGGAGGGGGAGGGAGTTAGAGGGGAGGAGGGGGAGAGCTAATGACACTTTTGTATTCTGTTTTTATTTTTATGTTTATACAGCTCAGAAATTTATGAAATGGACACAAGCGTTGTATACATTTTTTATTAGTAATATTTTGAAGATTTAATGAGTTCGATTTCTTTCCTCTCCCTAAACTTTCTTATAAATTTCGTGGTAAATGAAAAAATACAATAAAACAAACAAACAAACAAACAAACGAAGTAAGAATTATATATAGATGATGGTGACGACGTGGTGATGATAATGAGATCAATCATAATAATAATTATGGCGATGATAATGATGATAAAAGCAATAATAATTATAGTTATGATAATGATATTGATGATCAAGATAATGATAGTCATAACAACGACGATAAGAATGATTATACAAATTATTATGTTTATCAATGATTACAAATTTTATAATAACAGTTATGATAATAGTAACAGTGATGGTAATAACATTAACAAATATGTTATCCATAAAAATAGTAATAATAACAAATATCATGACAATGATAATGATAATAGTGATAATAATGATGATGATGATGATGATACTACAATGATAATGATAATAATAACGATGATAATAATAACAATAATAATGACTATAATGATAATAATAATACTGATAATATTAATAATAATTACAATAAAAATAAAAATAATAATATTGATATTAACAATATAATAATAACAATAATTACAACAATAATGATAATGATAACAAAATATTAATGACAATAGCAATAATGAAAATAATAATATCAATCATAATAATGATGATAATAATAATAATAATACTGATAATAATGATAATAATAATAATAATAATAATAATAATAATAATAATAATAATAATAATATTGATAATAATAATATTAATGATAATAATAATAATAATAATAATAATAATAATTAAAAAATACATAATAATAAAAATTATAATGATAATTATAATATTAATAATAATATTAATAAAAATAATAATGACACTACTACAACTATTACCCTTGATAATAATAACAAAATATCATGATAATGATACCAATGGTGATAATAGTCCACAAAAAGAACAGCAAAAGTAACAACAAATAAAGCAACAAAAATAACAACAAACAACAACATAATCACCAAAAACAACAACTAACAACAACAACAAACAACAAAACAACAAAAACAGCAACAAAACAACAACAACAAAAACAGCAACAAAACAACAAAATTCCAACAAACGCAAATAAGCAACAAAAAACAAACAAACAACAAAAACAAACAACAAAAAAAACAGGCAACAAAAAACTTGTTACATATTAAATTACACCAGCCAGCTAAAAGGATCAGATTCCTTAACCCATAAAGCTAACACACTTGACTGCTTCCTTTAAGGTTTAAAAGACGAAATATTGTTTTTGTTGTCGTTGTTAGGAGAAGAAAAGGAGGAAGAGTTGCTATGGTAACGCTGAAGGTTTTTTGTTTCTTCTTTGTTATTGTCTTTGTTGCATTTGTTTGTGTTCGGTTGTGTATTGTTGTTGTTATTGTTGTTGTTTTTTCTTCTTGTTCTTGTTCTTGTTTGTGTTATCATTATTATTATTATTATTATTATTGTTATTATTATTATTATAATTATTATTACTATTATAATTAGAATTATTATAATGTATTGTTATTATTATTATCATTATCGTTATTATTATCATTATGATAACAATAACAATAATAGTAATTATTATTATTAACATTATTATTATTATTACTATCAACACTACTGTATGCTTATTATATCTTTTGAAATGAAAATGACCGCAATATCAATGTAATTACTGTCTTTACTATGAATAATAAGTCCATCATCATCATTATAATCATCATTACGTGTAAAATTATATATAGTGGTATAAATATTAATATTATTATCTTTTCCATAACACCCATCTGTTAATTATCATCATCATTAGGGAATGAAATAGTAATAATAATAGTAACAATATAAATTAATATCAAAATGATCTCTTGCACATTTATAATTATATTTGCATATGATTTATAGTTAAAAAGAAGAAAAAAATCCAGGTTTTAGATAAAGACATCAATAGTAATTAATATTTCTTAATCAGTAATCAAATGACAAATTCTCACATGATAAAAAGCGAAAAAGGATAAAGAAACAGACAAGAATTTCTTAATTGCATATAATCTAAAGATCACAACAACAATAAACAAGAAAAAAAGGTATAATCTATTAATCTAAATATTGTAATTCATTGATCTTATACCCTACTTGTCCGACACATTAATAACAATTTTGCATCGCGAAGTTTTGAAGCAGTTTGTTGCAGAATGTTGCATTTCCTCTTAAACCTTTCGTGGTCATAAAATTGGTAGAGAAATTGTACCTGGAACAACCCCCCCTCCCCCCCATCTTTCACCCCCCTCCCCCTTACCTCTCCCTCCCTCTCCCTCCCTCTCCCTCCCTCTCCCTCTTACACTGGTGTGCCTCTCCCCCTCCCCCTTACCTCTCCCTCCCCCTCCCCCCTTACTCTAATCTGGTTCTCGTCACATTCTTCCTTCCACCCTTTTATCCATTTTCTTTTCCTCAACCATTTCCTCCTCCCTATCCTCTATCCCTTTTCTCTTATCCTCTTATCTTCTCCCTTACCCGCCCTTCCCTCCTTCCCTTTTTTAACCCTTAACCCTTCTCTCCCCTCATTCCTTCCTTCCTTCCTTCCCTCACTCACTCCCTTTCCTCTCCTTCTTTCTCTTCCCCTCTCCCTCACTCCTTGCTTCAATACTTTCTTCTTTTCCCCATTCTCTCTCTCCCTCCACCATCTCTCTCCTTCCTTTTCTCTTTTATTTCGTTTCTCTTCATATTTATCCCTTCCCTTCATTATTCCTCTTCCTCTCACCTTCTTTGTGCCTTCTCTTATCACACTTTTATTCTCCCTTCTCTCTCCTTCATTCCCTTTCTCCCTCCCTCCCTCCCTTCTTTCTCCCTCATTCCCTTTCTCCCTCCCTCACACCTTCCTACCTCTCTCCCTCCCTTTTTCCCTCCCTCCCTCCCTTTCTCTCTCCTTTACTTACTCCCTCCCTCCCTTTCTCTCTTCTTTACTCCCTCCCTTTCTCCTTCCCTCATTCCCTTTCTCCCTCCCCCACTCCCTCACTCCCTCTCTTTCTCCCTCCTTCACTCCCTCACTCCACTCCTCATTCCCTACCCTCCTCCCTCTGCCCTACTCTCACTCCCTTTCTCATCCCTCCTTTTCCCTACTCTGGTTCTCGTCAACCCCCCCCCCCCCCAAGCCCCACCCCCACGCCCCTACCTTCTCTCCATCCCTTCTCAGATTTTTATCAACCTCGCCCTCTTCCCTTTCATGGATCTCCTCCTCCTCCCCTTCCCCCCCCTTCCCCCTTCCCTGTAGTCCCCCCTCCCCATCCTGGCCCCTCCATTTAGCCATATGCCAACTCTTTCCCCCTACTTCCCCCATCCTTGTCTCTCTTTACCCCCCCTCCCACCCCCATCCACTTCAGCCCTACCCCCATACCCCCAACTCTCTCCCTCACTATTTTTCCTACTCACTTCCCCTACTTTCCTCACTACTTCCCTACTGCTGCTCACTGCTCCCCCAACATCCTTACCATCAGCCCCTTCACTTTCTCTACCATCAACCCCCACCTTCACCCCTCCTTTCCCATCCCCCACTATCCCCCCACCTTCGCCCCATTCCCCTCCCCCACTATAACCCCCTCCATTCCCCTCCCTCACTATCCCCCACCTTCACCCCATTCCCCTCCCCCACCATCCCCCACCATCCTTTCCCCTCCCCCCAATCCCCTCCCCCACCTACCCCCATTCCCACCCCCCACCATCCTTTCCCCTCCCCCCCATCGAGTCCTCCTACCATCCATTTCTTATCAGCGACAGTCAGAGAGTCGTTAGCAATGTCATAGCAAGGAGTACGTGTTGTATGATCACTCCCCGGCGCGGTACTAGCGACGCTATTACAAAGGGCTATTACATGAGGCTACGGCTATCACAACGGGGCCATTTTCAAAGGGGCTTTTTCAAAGGGGCTATCGCAACGGGCTATTTCAAAGGGGCTTTTTCAAAGGGGCCATTTCAAAGGGGCTATCACAACGGGGCTATCACAACGGGGCTATTTCAAAGGGGCTTTCATAACGGAGCTATCACAACGGGGCTATTTCAAAGGGGCTATCACAACGTGGCTATCACAAAGGGGCTATCGCAACGAGGCAATCACAACGGGGCTATCACAAAGGGGCTATCGCAACGAGGCAATCACAACGGGGCTATCACAAAGGGGCTATCGCAACGAAGCAATCACAACGGGGCTATTTCAAAGGGGCTATCGCAACGGGGCTATCGCAACGGGGCTATTTCAAAGGGGCTATTTCAAAGGGGCTAGCAAATGGGGCCTATTTCAAAGGGGCTATTACAACGGGGCTATCACAACGGGGCTATTTCAAAGGGGCTATTTCAAAGGGGCTATTTCAAAGGGGCTATCACAACGGGGCTATTTCAAAGAGGCTATCACAACGGGGCTATTTGAAAGCGTATATATATATAAATATATATATATGTATATATATACATATATACATATATATATATATATATATATATATATATATATATATATATATGTGTGTGTGTGTGTGTGTGTGTATACACTCACACTTACATACAGCACATATGTACAAGGGAAAGAAAGAGAGACAGAGACAGACAGAGAGATAGACAGAGAAAGATAGTGAGAAAGAGAGTCACACACGCAGAGAAATATAAAGAGAAAGAAAGATAGAAAGAAAATGAGAGAAAGAGATAAAGAGAGAGAGAGAGAGAGAGAGAGAGAGTAAAAAAGAGAAAGAAAGAAAGAGATCGACAGATTCATAGATAGACAGATAGATAGATAGATAGATAGATAGATAGATAGAGAGAGAGAGAGAGAGAGAGAGAGAGAGAGAGAGAGAGGGAGGGAGGGAGGGAGGGAGGGAGTAAGAGAGAGAGAGAGAGAGAGAGAAAGAGATAGATATATAGATAGAGAGAGAGAGAGAGAGAGAGAGAGAGAGAGAGAGAGAGAAGAGAGAGAGAGAGAGAGAGAGAGAGAGAGAGAAGGAGATAGATAAAAAGATAAAAAGAGATAGACAAAGAAAGAGAGATAACAAGAGAGATACATAGATAGACAGATAGATTGATAGATAGATAGATAGATAGATAGATAGATAGAGAGAGAGAGAGAGAGAGAGAGAGAGACAGACAGACACACGGGAGACCGAAACAAAGAGCAGAAACCCAGAAGCTATTACCCACCTCCCCCCCACCCACCCTTTACCCCACACCCCTGCCCTCTCCAACCTACCCCCCCCCCCCCTCTACCCTATTCACTCCCCTCTACCCCATGAACACCCCTCTTACCTCCCCCTATTCCTCTCCTCCCCCTCTATCCCCTCCCTACACTTCGCCCTCACGCCCATCCCCCACCTTCACGCCCACGCCCACCTTCCACCCTCACTCCCACGACACACGCCCACCCACCCCCACCCTCACGCCCACGCCACACCCCCAACCCCCCTTCACGCCCACGCCCACGCCAGACGCCCATCCCCCACCCTCACGCCCCCGCCCACCACCCACGCCCACCCACCATCCCCCTCACGCCCACCACCAACCCTCACGCCCACGCCCACGCCACACGCCCACCCGCATTACAAGCGCCAAAGGCCAGATTATCAAGCGAGGGCAGTGAGCAGTTACACTCAGCGGAACAAGATGAAAGGTCGAGATAAACGGTCTCTAACTTACGCTGGGTTGGGCGTGGGCGTGGGTGTGGGCTGGGCGTGGCGTGGGTGTAGGGTGGGCGTGGAATGGGCGTGGCGTGGGGTGGGGGTAGGGTGGGCGTGAGCGTGGGAAGGATTTGGGGGAAGGGAGGGTGGTAGGGGTGTGGTTGGAGGGGGGGGGTGAGCGTACGGGAGGGGGGGGGGGTAGGTGGTGTGGGCGTGGACACGGGGGGAGATTGTGGGGGGAGAGAGAGAGAGAGAGAGAGAGAGAGAGAGAAAGAAAGAGAGAGAGAGAGATAGAGAAGATAGACAAATATACAAATGAACTGACAGAGAAATAAAGACTGACAGAAAAATAAACAAACAAATAAATTAATAACAAGCAGAATTAAGTAATTAAGTATGCATAAAAAAAAACAGAATAAAGTATGCATAAAAAACAACAAAAAAATTAACTATGCACAAACGCCACAGTCTATAACACAGCACCCATGTACCGTCTCAAAGACACACTATATCGAAGCGTTCAAAGTCACTTAAGAATATATGACGTGATAAATATGTAACCACAGACTAATGCATTTTATCAGTGCAATAATTCGTATCAATATGCAACTGCAAGAAGTCAGAATCACTGGAAGGAAAATCTGTTGAGTATTCCTTTTTGATCTTTATGTTGCAGTCAATACATCTGGTGTTTGCATCTTAAAGGTGAATTCATTTAATATTTCATAGGAAGTACATGACATTTGCTCTGTAACATGCTAATGATCAGTATGATGAGAAACTAATAGGAATATATATATATATGTATATATGTTATATATTATATATTATATATTATTTATCATATATACATATATACTATCAATTTTTTTAGCATTTATCACTCCACGTGTTAGATATTCTAGTAAACTATTTTGATATCACATCATAATATAAATAAAAATATTAATATTAGTCATATATACAATAAAAAACACCTATTCACACTCGATGACACTGACCTATGCGGAAGTGAGAAAATGAGCTTATGTTGAATCATGTTGTAGAATAATGATGATGATGATGATGATGATGATGATGGTGATGGTGATGGTGATGGTGATGGTGATGATGATGATGATGATGATGATGATGATGA
>NC_061841.1:3522126-3524626 GCF_019202785.1 Penaeus chinensis
GAAAAATTGTCTTGTTAGAAAATTTCATTTTGTTTTTGAAAATATAAGATAGGAGAGTGGATAGCAGAAAGTGCAATCTAGATGGAATGTCGAATTTTATTTTGAACCGATTTAATTAGATTTAACTTTTAAGTGCTCGTCGTCTAAAAGGACTCTAAAGTGCTCTATCTTTATTTAATTTCATCTCTCAAAGATTTTTTTTCATTCCCTAAAAGTGATGTAATTAGATATCCTCATTTCTCAAAAGTGCTCCATATAAATTGCGTCATCTTCTAAAAGTGCTCTATCTAATATTTTCTCATATTTTAAAAGTATTCTATCTACATTTCCTAATTTTCAAAAAATACATAAATTACCACATAATCTCAAAAAAATGTTCTACAAGAATTCCTCGCCCTTAAAACCGCTCTAACTAAATTCACCTTTTTATCTAAACTTTCTCATCTTCAAAAAATGCTCTATCTAAATTTCCTCATCCCCCAGAAGTGAAGTGCTCTATCTATTTTTCCCTCGTCTTTCAAAACGACTCTATCTAAGGTTCCTCATTTAAAAGTTCCTATCTACATTTCCTCATCTCAAAAAATAGTTCTGATTAAATTACTTCATTTACGATTCCTCATTACCTAAAACTGCTCTAGTTGGATTTCCTCATCCCTTTAAAAAGTGCCCTATCTAGATTTCCTCACTTTTCAGAGGTTTTCAATCTAGATTTCTTCACTTTATAAAATTGCCTTAGCTAGGATTCCCTCATGTAAGACCACTTTATGTAAATTTCCTCACTTCTTAGAGATTTTCTAATTAGATTTCTTCACTTTATAAAATTGCTCTGTCTGGATTCCCTCCTCTAAGACCACTTTATGTAAATTTCCTCACTTCCCGAAGATTCTCTATCTAGATTTCTTCACTTTATAAAATTGCTCTAGCTAGATTCCCTCACTGTATGTAAATTTCCTCACTTCTTAGATATTTTCTAACTATATTTCTTCACTTTATAAGATTGCCTTACTATGATTCCCTCACCTAAAACCACTTTATGTAAATTTCCTCACTTCCCGAAGATTCTCTATCTAGATTTCTTCACTTTATAAAATTGCCTTAGCTGGATTCCCTCATCTAAAACCACTTTATGTAAATTTCCTCACTTCTTAGAGATTTTCTAATAAGATTTCTTCACTTTATAAAATTGCCTTAGCTAGGATTCCCTCACCTAAAACCACAGTGTACCTCTCTCTCTCTCCACGGATATATAAAGCCTCATAAAAGAAAAATATCTTACTTTCACCCTCAACGTAACAGCTACTTTGCATACATGCTTTGAGAGAATAAGGTATTTATTACTTCTACACTTTTCAAGTAGAACGAATTCTCAGGAACGATCAGACTGCAAAGGATTTTTTTTCGTGCATTTTTCTATTTTTTGTATATATAGTTGGAAGATTCTTTTTCCGTATATTTTTTATGGAAAGTTTGTACACGAAGGGATGGGGTTTAAACTGAGGACGTCTATGATATATACATACATTTACGTATATGCGTATATATATGTGTATATATATGTGTGTGTGTGTGTGTGTGTGTGTGCGTGTGTGTGTATGTGTGTGTGTGTGTACGTGTGTGTGTGTGTGTGTGTGTGAGAGAGAGAGAGAGAGAGAAAGAAAGAGTGAGAGAGAGAGAGAGAGAGAGAGAGAGAGAGAGAGAGAGAGAGAGAGAGAGAGAGAGAGAGAGAGAGAGAGAGAGAGAGAGAGAGAGAGTGTATGTGTGCGTGCGTGACTATGATCATTTTCATGATTTATTAATCTATTCTTTCATATATTATTGCAACAGCCTTTCTTGCAAATGGACACCTAGGAATTATATTTTGCTATTCAATGATTATTCTTAATATGATTATGTTAATGACAGTATTCATCATTATTGCAATAGTATATGATAATAAATATGATGGTGAAGATGGTGATAGTCATTGTCATTAACCTCATCATCATTAGAAGTAATAATAGTGACGAAAATATTAATCATGATCATCATAATGACAATGATGATAATACCAACAACAACAATAATAACTATTACAGAATAATGATAATAAATATTATCATAAACTGATGATAATAATAATAAAAATAATGATGATAATTAGATAGTAACGATTCTAATAATAATGATGATAATTGTAGTACTTTGATGATTACAGATCGAAGAAAAAAAAATATAATAAAATTAATCTCAATATTTAGAATGATCTAAAGAAAAAAATATATATATAAATGGTCAATAATCAAGGTATTTATAAACTCAACTTTCATATCAAGTTCCTTCAGCTGATATGATCAAGGTTTCAGGTCATTAATATTTTATCTTATCTTCGATATATTGCAAGATAAAAGCAAGATTCCTTATCGATTAATGCGTTGATCTCGGGTTCACTGCAAACTCATATTAAGAATAATGATGAGAGTTATAATAAATGCTGATAGTGCTATTATATTTCATACTTTTC
>NC_061841.1:3537126-3542126 GCF_019202785.1 Penaeus chinensis
TATTCAATCTAGTGCAAGAGGCAACTCGTCATTCAGGATTTCGCATACAAAACGATGTTCAATTGTTCACGGTCCTTCCAATTGTTCACGGACAATCGCCCTGAACAATTCCAGATGCAAGGAAGTCAGCGAGGGAAAAATCAGTTCTGTTCATTATATAAGAATGCCATTAGCGTCCGAAGTGAAGCTGGTGATTTTTTGTTTTTGTTTTTGTTTGTTTGTTTGTTTGCGAATGTTGGTTTGTTGGTTTGATTTGTTTTTATATGGGTATTTATTTATCTATCTGTCTATCTAGCTGTATATCTATCTATCTTTACGTGTCTCTTTTTCTATCTATCTATCTATCTATCTATACATCTCTTCATATATCTATTTACCTGTCAACCTTTCTATCTATCTTTATATCTATCTATTTAACTGACGATCTTTATCTGTTTATCCGCACATTTATCCGCCTGTCTATACACTTATCTATCCCTTTATACATTGGAATATGTACACACACACACACACACACACACACACACACACACACACACACATATATGTATATACATATATATATATATATATATATATATATATATATATATACATATATATTTTTTTTGTAAATTAGCATGTGAAAAAATGTTTAACTAATAACACATATGACGTCATAGGCACAGTAATTCCGTTTTCTCCTTTCTCAAATTTCATGTCGTCAGGTTTGGTAAAACATTAGAAAAAGAAAAAAGAAAAGTAAAGAAAAGGGGTTATTATCCAAATTCCAAATTCAGATATTAGCCATCTATACATTTCGGTTCATGATATTAAAGTTGATATTTTTTTTTCCTAATAATAAATCCTTTTTACATGACGCAGTTCATTGTATCCTTCAACGGTTTCGAAAGTTTGGTTGATTTCCCGTTAAAAAAAAAGAAAAAAAAAAAGAAAAAGAAAGAAATATATATAAAAAAATTAACTTGTTTCATTCATTTATAACACCAAAGTTTTTATATATTTTTTTCCGAAGCGCTTTTCCTCACCGAAAGGGATTGAATGCCAGAGGTAAGAGAATTGAAACCCATAGCAGGTGTTCGATATAAAAGCTGTACTTTCTCTACTACATTTATCTTTATTTTTTTTCCGATTTTTTTTTTTTTTTTTTTTTGAAAGAAGGGGGGGGGGGGAGGAGGAGGTGGGAGGAAGAGGGGGAGGAGGAGGTGGGAGGAGGATGAGGGGGAGAGGGAGAAGGAGGGGGGGATGTAAGTGAATAGGCCCAAGAAATCTTTCACAAATTTAGCGGTTCCTAGTCTTGTGTTACGAATAGAAAGACATAAAGAAAGAGAGAGAGAAAGAAAGAAAGAAAAAAAAAAATGTGTTTGTGGTGGAACTTTCACTTGCGACAAAAGAACTGTGTGTGTGTGAACGTGTACGTGTGTGAACGTGTACGTGTGTGAACGTGTACGTGCGTGAACGTGTACATGTGTGAACGTAAATGTGTTTGTCCCAGTGTGTGCATTTCAGATAAAACTGAAAGAGAAAGGACAAGAATAAATGACGGAAAAGTGAGATAGAAAAAAAAATAATAATGATAATAAGATATATATAAAAAAAAACAAAAAAACACTGTCACTATTTGAGTGACGAAACCCACTCATAAAAAACACCGTAAAAACACGTAATTGCATTTCTTAGACATTATGATCTTACGAAGCATCATATACTATTGTATTTAAAGACATGAAGAAAAGGTAAAAGGAAGGGAGAGAATTTAAGAGGGAAGGGAATGAGAGGAAGAGAGAAAGAGATAGATAGGTCGATGTATAGAGAGAGAGATAGATAGATAGATGGATATATATATATATATGTATGTATATATATGTATATATGTATATATATATATATATATATATATATATATATATATGTAGAGAGAGAGAGAGAGAGAGAGAGAGAGAGAGAGAGAGAGAGAGAGAGAGAGAGAGAGAGAGAGAGAGAGAGAGAGAGAGGATGAGAGTAAGAGATAGATAGAGGGTGATAATGAATGAAAGAGAAACGGAAAAAAAGAGAAGAGAGAGCGTGAGAGAGAGTGACAGACAGAGAGATAGATAGATAGAAAAAGAGAAAGAGAGAGAGAGAGAGAGAGAGAGAGAGAGAGAGAGAGAGAGAGAGAGAGAGAGAAAGAGAGAGGAAGAGAGAGAGAGAGAGAGAGAGAGAGAGAGAGAGAGAGAGAGAGAGAGAGAGAGAGAGAGAGAGAGAGAGAGAGAGAGAAAGAGATAAAGAAAAAAAAGAGAGAGAAAGAAAGTGAGAGCGAGAGAGAGAGAAAGAGAAAGAAAAAAAAGAGAGAGAAAGAGAAAAAGAGAGAGAGAGAGAAAGAGAGACAGAGACAGAGACAGAGAGAAAACCAAAAAAAAAACAAAAAAAAAACAAACAAACACGATATGAACTACGAGTACAAGGTAATGCTGGAGGGCGGTGTGTGTGTGTGTGTGTTGGTGGCGGGGGATGGTGGGGGATGGGGGGTAAAGGAAGGAGGGGAGGGGGGGGGGAGGGGGGGAGGGGGGAGGGGGAGACGTCAAGAGAGTGAAAAGAAGTCAGGGTATAAAGACCTCTTCAGTGAACATCAACGGCATCACTTCAGACTGAGGACGACAGTGAAGAAGATGCTATTTTAAACCTTCTTGTTGCTTATGTTAAGGGTGAGATTTGCAATTGCATTTATCTTCCTGTCTTCTTGTCTCTCGATCTATCTATTTATCTATCTATCTGTTTGTTTAACTATTTATTTATTGATCTATCAGCCTATCTATCTATCTATCTATCTATTTATATATTTATCAGTCTATCTATCTAACTATCTATCTAACTATCTATCTATCGATTTATCTACCCCCCCCCCAACACACAGACAAAAATAGATATATGAAAAATGAAAAAAAAAAAAATACAAATAATAGATTGAAAAATAGATAATACTTTATACCTCTTTGAGCCTCTTAACAACCCTCTTAACTACTTCTTTGCCACTTACCCCTTACTTCCCTTAACTTTACCTCCCCCCCCCCCCCTTGTCCCCTTCCCCCTCTTATCTCCTCTTCCTCTACTTCCCCTCCCCCCCCCCCCCCCATTCTTCCTTCTTCCTCCTTTTATCTGTTTCTCTCTATCCGTATTTTTTTTTTTTTTTTTTTGCCTTATCTCTTCACCCTCCCCCTTCCTTCTTTCTTTCTCTTCCTCCTTTTATCTGTATCTATCTATCCGTATCTTTTTTTTCCTTATCTTCTCACTCTCATTTTTCCTTCTTTCTCTCTCTTCCTCTCCTTCCTTAATCCTCCCATACCCACATTTACGCTATTCCTTCCTGTCTTCCTATCTCATTCCCTTTTCATTCTCCTCTTCCTTGCTTTCACTATATTTTATTCCTTCTTTCTCCTTCTCCTCCACTCCTTCTCCCTCTTCCCCCCCCCCCCCATACCTAATCCCTCCTCCTCCTCCTCCCCCTTCTTCCCCTTTCCCTCCTCCTCCTTCTCTCCCTCCTCCTCCTCCTTCTCTCCCTCCTCCTCCTCCCCCTCCTCCCCTCTCCTCCTCCTCCTCCTCTCTTTTTTATCTCTTTATTATTTCATTTTCTCTTATTTATTCATTTATCTTTCTTTTTTTTCTTTTCTTTTTTTAGGGGGGGGGGGGTCACCACCAATATATACATATTCTAAAGATTCTTTATTACCTCATTTTATCTATTATTATTATTATTTTTACTATTATTATTATTATTATTATTATCATTATTATTATCATTATTATTATTATTTGCAACCCCCTCAATATATAAATATTTTTCCTTTAGTTATTTCTTTATATCAACTATCTATTTCTTTTAATTTCTCTATTATCATATTTTATTCATTTATTTACTTTCTGGCAACACCCTCTCGTTGCCACTCGAGCGTCGTCCTCCACTAATTCGCTACGTCTCTATTCAGCTTCGAGGGCGAGAGAAAAAAGGAGACGGAGGGTGGAGGAGGAGGAGGAGGAGGAGGGGGATGGATGAGGAGGGGGAGAGGGAGGGGGAAGGTGGAGGTGGAGGAGGGTGAAGGGGTGGAGGAGGAGGAGGAGGAGGGGGAGAGGGAGGGGGAGAGGGAGGGGGAGGGTGGAGGTGGAGGAGGGTGAAGGGGTGGAGGAGGAGGAGGAGGAGGGGGTGGAGGAGGAGGGGGTGGAGGAGGAGGAGGATGGAGGAGGAGGAGGAGGAGGTGGGGGTGGAGGAGGAGGAGGAGGGGGAGGAGTGGGGGGTGGAGGTGGAGGTGGAGGAGGAGGAGGAGGGGTGGACGGGGTGGAGATGGAGGAGGGGGTGGAGGAGGGGGAAGGTGGAGGAAGAGGAGGAGGTGGAGGAGGAGGAAGGGGGAAGGTGGAGGAAGAGGAAGGGGTGGAGGAGGAAGAGGGGGTGGAGATGGAGGAGGAGAAGGGGGTGGAAGTGAAGGGGAGGAGGAAGGTGGAGGAGGAGGGGGTGAAGATGGAGGAGGAGGGAATGAAGGAAGAGGAGGAGGGTGAAGAAGGGGGAGGAGGAGGGAAAGGGAGGAGGAGGGGGGAGGATAAAGGGAAGATTGAAGTAAGCAAACACTCCTTTGCTTTGCCTTGGGGTAGGGGTTGGGGCTAGGGGGGGGGGGGGGGGCGAGGCCTTTGTGGGAGTCTCAAGTGCTTTTTTGCTCCGTCTTCGTATCTCTTTTCTTGTTGTTGTTTGTTTGTTTGTTTGTTTGTGTTCTTTTTTACTTCATTTTTTTGCTGTTTTTTTCGTTTTAATATTTTCTTATTTTGTGTTTTCCTTTCTTTTTCTTTTCTTTTTCTTTTTTTCCTTTTTCGTCTTTTCTTAATGTTTTTCTTCTCTTCTCTTTCCTTTTTTTTTCTTCCATGTCTTCTGTCTCCGTTATTTTCTTCTTCCTTTAATTATCCTTCTGCTTTTATTGCACTTTTATATCCTTTTCTTCGTTTTTCTCCCTCTTCTTTCTTCGTTTTCCCTCTTTCTT
>NC_061841.1:3566667-3575051 GCF_019202785.1 Penaeus chinensis
GAAAGAAGGATGAAGAGGAGGAGGAGGAGGAGAAGGGGAGAGTGCGAAAGCGGAGGAGGAGAAAGAGGGAGAAAAGGAGGAAGAGGAGGAAAGAGAGAGAGAAGGATGAGGAGGAGGAGGAGGAGAGGGAGAGAGAGCAGGAGGAGGAAGAGGAGGAGATGGGAAGAGAGAAAGGAGGGGGGAAAGGGATGAGAGAAAGGAGGATGAAAAGGGAAGAGAGAAAGGAGGAGGAGGAGGAGAAGGGGAAAGTAAATGGTGGAAGAGGAGAGAGAGAAGGAGGAGGAGGAGAGAGAGAGGAGGGGGAGGAGAGAGGAGGGGAGAGAGAGAAAGGAGGAGGAGGAGAGAGAAAAGGAGGAGAAAGAGAAGGGGAGAGAGAGGAGGAGGAGAAGGGGAGAGAGAGAAAGCGGAGGAAGAGAAAAGGGGAGAAAAGGAGGAAGAGGAGGAAAGAGAGAGAGAAGGAGGAGGATGAGGATGAGGAGAGGGAGAGAGAGAAGGAGGAGGATGAAGAGGAGATGGGGAGAGAGAAAGGAGGGGAGAAGAGATGAGAGAAAGGAGGAGGAGAAGGGAAGAGAGAAAGGAGGAGGAGGAGGAGAAGGGGGAAGTAAATGGTGGAGGAGGAGAGAGAGAGAAGGGGGAGGAGAGAGGAGGGGAGATAGAGAAAGGAGGAGGAGGAGGAGAGGAGAGAGAGAAGCAGTAGGAGGGAAGGAGAGAGAGAAGGAGGAGGAAAAGGGGAAAGATAAAGGGAGAAAGGAGGAGGAGGAAGAAAAGAGAGAGACAGAGATAGAATAAATTAAAACATAAAAAAAAAAAATGATAAGGAGAAATCATAGAAATGTAGGAACCAAAGCAACGGAGAATAAAGAAAGAAGAGAGAAAACACGAGATAGGAGAAAGTGAAAGAGAAAGGGAATGTGAGAAGAAAAGGACAAAGGAGAGATTATGAGAGTTGAACATTTTGAACAAACAACGCTATCAATTAATTATGAAGAAAATTAAAACAAATAAGAGATTAGGTCAACGGACAAGGAAAGAAGGAGAAAGGGAATGGACGATAAAGATAAAGAAACAAAGAAAATCAGACTGAGAAGAACAAAGACAGAGACGAAGACAGCAGAAGATTTTGAACAAGTAAACAAGTTAGTGAAGAAGAAAATGAAAAAAACAAACACGAGATTGAGAAGGGGAACCAGAGAAGACGTGATAAAGACAAAGAAACAAAGAAAATCGAAGAAAGAGATAAGCCAGCTGAACATTTTGAACAAGCAACGTGACCAGTTAACAAAATCAAAACAAACACGGGACAAGAACAACAAGTAAAGGAAGTTAATATTGAAAGAGATGATAAAGACAAAGAAACAAAAAACTGAACAAAAACAACAAAGACAAAGAAAGACGTAGATCACAACAGCTGAACATTTTGAACTAACAACGGAATTTGTTCCTTTAACAACATTTTAATACATACATCTTTAAAAAAAACAACAAAAAAGCAACAACAACAGAAATTAACATCTTTAAAAATAGTAACAAATTAAAAACACATTTTAACGTCTTAAAAAAAATGAAAACAAAAACAAAAAACAAAACAAAAAACAGTTTAACATCTAAAAAGCAAAACAAAAACACTTAATAAACTTCTTCCAAAAACATTTAAAAACAAAAAAAAAAATTTAACAAAAAAAGCAAATTTAGAAACCACAAAAACAAAAACAACAACAAACAGACCAAAAAAAAAAAAAAAATCTATTAGCACAGCCCTTGTTTTGACAAAAAAAAAACATGTTTGTGTCACGATGAATACCTTTAAATTATAACAGTGCCCCCCCGCCTCCCCCGCCCTCCCCGTTTTCTTTGAAAGGGAGTTCGCAAATTTCGTCTCTATTGTAAAAGCGAGACGTGTGGTATGACACTAACTGTAACTCGCTGAAATAAGGTCTGATTTCGTGTGCTTGTTTGAATCCTCCTGTGTGTGTGTGGGCTTGAGTTTGTTGTTCTTGTTGATTTTGTTGTTGCTTTTGTATTGTTTTTGTTGTTGTTGTGTATGTTGTTTTTTGTTGTTGTTGTGTTTGTTGTTGTTGTTTTGTTTGTTGTTATTGTTGATTTTGTTGTTTTTGTTATTGTTGTTGATTTTGTTGTTGTTGTTGTGTTTGTTGTTTTTGTTAATTTTGTGTTGTTTTTTGTTTTTGTTGTTGTTGTTGTTTTTGTTGTTGTTTTTGTTGCTGATTTTGTTTTCTTTCAATTTTTAAAATGGGTTATTGTTTTGACTGGTTTATTATTTTGTCGTTTGCTTGTTTGGTTGTTCACTTCTCTGTGTTTTATTTATCTTGTTATTACTGGTTTATCATCTTTATTTTTCTTAAATTTACTGTTCATTGTTACTTGTTCATCTTGTTCTTGATGATGTTACTTCTTTTTTTTATTATTCTATTTTGTTGATTATTTTCCTTACTCTTTGTATAAATTTTCTTATTGAGTTTACTAGTGTTAAATTTTCTTCAACTGTTTTATTAATTTATTTATTTTATTATTTTGTTCTTTTTTTTATTTGTTAAGTTCTCTTGTTCGTGTTGTTGTTGTTGTTTTTTGTCGTTGTTGTTATCAATGTTTTTTTTTTTTTCATTTCCTTTCTTCTCATATAATTGTTAGTTTGTTTTATTTCTTTTATTATTATTATTATTATTATGATTATTATTATTATTATTATTATTATTATTATTATTATTTTTATTATTGATATTTTCTATGATTAATATGCTTTCCTCAGGTAATATGTAAGAATATTAGGAAAAATAAGTTTAATACATATTGGAATAAAATACATAAGATATGGTTAATAGTCCCATCCTTAGGGGAATAATGGTAAGTTAATGGTCATACACACAAATACGCACATTATGTACAAAACACACATAGGTAAACGTATATGTGTACGTGTCTGTGTGTTGTCGTAGTGTATATGTGTACGACATAAGAAATAAACACTTTAGCCAAAACATTTTTAACTCCCCCCTCCCTCTCCTTCCCAATAGAGAGAGAGAGAGAGAGAGAGAGAGAGAGAGAGAGAGAGAGAGAGAGAGAGAGAGAGAGAGAGAGAGAGAGAGAGAGAGAGTGAGAGAGTGAGAGAGAGTGTGTGAGAGAGTGAGAGAGAGAGAGAGAGAGAGAGAGAGAGAGAGAGAGAGAGAGAGACAAAGATCGTGAAATATAAAAAGAGAGAGAGAGAGAGAGAGAGAGAGAGAGAGAGAGAGAGAGAGAGAGAGACAGATAGACAGACAGAGAGAAAGAGAGAAAGAAAACCTCTTGGTTGTGGAAATGTATTAAGTACACAAAAAAAAAAAAAATACAGAGAACATATCAATAAAACATATGATTCAAAGTGAAGTACTACTTACATCTTAAAAGTGTTTGAGGAATGATGAAGCATAACTCTCTCTCTCTCTCTCTCTTTATATTTCACGATCTTTCTCTGTCTCTCTTTCTCTCTCTCTCTCTCTCTCTCTCTCTCTCTCTCTCTCTCTCTCTCTCTCTCTCTCTCTTTATATTTCACGATCTTTCTCTTTCTCTCTCTCTCTCTCTCTCTCTTTATATTTCACGATCTTTCTCTTTCTCTCTCTCTCTCTCTCTCTCTCTCTCTCTTTATATTTCACGATATTTCTCTCTCTCTCTCTCTCTCTCTCTCTCTCTCTCTCTCTCTCTCTCTCTCTCTCTCTCTCTTCTCTCTCTCTATCTATCTATCTCTTCTCTCTCTCTCTCTCTCTCTCTCTATCTCTCTTTATATTTCACGATCTTTCTCTCTCTCTCTCTCTCTCTCTCTCTCTCTCTCTCTCTCTCTCTCTCTCTCTCTCTCTCTCTCTCTCTCTCTTTATATTTCACGATCTCTCTCTCTCTCTCTCTCTCTCTCTCTCTCTCTCTCTCTCTCTCTTTCTCTCTCTCTCTCTCTACCCCATTCTCTCTCTCGCATGTACACATACACAGTTGCACACACGCGCGCACACATACGCAAAATACCCCACAAACAATCAGATATTGAGGCATGCATATGAAACAATTATGCATTCAGGCAGGACCCGACCAGCCACCAAACTGCCTAATATATTCAGTGTTTGTGTCAGGAAGGGCATCCGGTCGTAAAAGGGCTTGTCAGATACATATATAATATTAATGAGATAAAAAAGAAGAAAGGATTTGGAATTTTTTTGTTTATGTGTGTGTTTGCTTGTTTGTTTGTGTGCATATGTATGTGTGTGTGTGTGTGTGTGTGTGTGTGTGTGCATGGGTGTGTGTGTGTTTGTGTGTATGTGCTCGCGTGTGTCTGTCATATATATATATATATATATATATATATATATATATATATATATATATATATATATTTTTTTTTTTTTTTTTTTTTTTTTTCTCCCTCACCCTCTCTTTCTTATCCCTATCTCTCTCACACACACACACACACACACACACACACACACGAAAACACACACATGTACACACACACACACACACACACATACCTACACACTTACAAACACACACACACACACATACAAAACAAACAAACACACGCACACACACACACACACACACACAAACAAACATTATAAAAATATAATAACAATGCAAACAAAACAGCTAACACCTTTGTAGCTGCTGTTTACATTTCCTACAACCCATAATCGCTAATTTTTTTTCTTTTTTTTTTTTTTTTTCCTTTTTTTCAAGTATCGATAAATGTCAGCAGAAGCAAATATATTACAAGCTATTAAAAGCTCCGTCGATTATCATAAGAGGAGCGAGTCTACAAGGCTTAATCGTTATAAAAGAACTTTTTCCCTGTAAGGTATATGGAATTTCTAAGAATGTGTTTGTTTGTTTAAATAGGTCTGTTTTTCATTGTTTTGTGTGTTTATTTTGTTGTGGCATTTATTTATTTATTGACTTATCTATTTGTTATCATTATTAATGCTGTTGTTATCTTCTTTTAAAGTTGGATTGATATATTATTTTCATTTTTATCATCTCAGTTATTATTGGAATCATAATCATTATAATTGTGCTGGGGGGGGGGGGGGTTAAGGAAGAGAGAGAGAGAGAGAGAGAGAGAGAGAGAGAGAGAGAGATAGAGAGAGAGAGAGAAAGAGAGAGAGAGAGAGGAAATGAGATATAACTCCATACCAGCAACAACAGTAATAAAAACACCAACCCTTCCACCACCATCCCCAACCACCTCACCTCCACCCCAAACACCACCTCTTTCACCAACCTCCTCCACCACCACCACCCAGCACCTCCTCCACCACCATCACCCCTTCCACTACAATCACCACCAACCACCACCACCACCCCCTCCACCTCCACCCCCTCCACGACTACTAGCCACCAACCAACCACCTCCACCACCATCACCACCCCCTAACCAACACCACCACCTCCACCCTCTCCACCACCATCACCACCACTAACCACCAACCAACCACCTCCACCACCATCCACCACCCCCAACCACCACCACCCACCCCCACCCACCACCAACCCCCTTCACCACCACCAACCCCCTCCACCACCTCCACCCCCAACCACCAACCCCCTCCACCCCCTCCACCCCCTCCACCCACCCACCACCTCCAACAACAATCAGGAAAGTTATTCTCCTCCTCGACTTGAGTTTAATGGACCATAACACTTTTGTCGGTGGTTGGATATAAAACATTTCAAAAACCATCATCTGTTTTTTTCGTGTGTTCTTTTTTTTTTTTTTTTTCATTATTATTATTTTTTTTTTTTTTTTTTTTTTGTAACCGACTATCTGTGACTACTTACAATTTACCTGCTTTTGAGGGATAATATCTTAATATTTCAAGTTGTTCTTAATGTTATTTGAAACTCTAGCTTTTCATGATTTCTTTCTGTTTTTTTTTTTTATTGTACGTGTCGTTTGTCTTTTGTTTTCGCTTTGTTTGTGTTTTTTTGTTTTTTCTTTTTCTTTCTTTTTTCTTGTTCTTGTTCTTCTCTCTTTTTATGGTTGTTTTTTGGTGTTATAAATTTTTTTTTATAGTTATCAAATTTTCTCAATAATTCTACTTTTTTCTCTCTTTTCGTATCCTGATTATTTCTGTTTTTGTTTGTTGCTTTGTTTTTTATTGTTATTCCTGTGCTTTCTTTTTCATATCCTTTTCTCAGCTCTATATTTATGATATTTTTTTCCCTCTTCTATTCCTCCTCCTTTTACGTTTCTTGATTTTTTTGTTTTTTTGTTTTTGTTTCTACTTCATTTTTCCTCTTTCTCCTTTTCTCTCAATTCTCATATTTTTCCCTTTCTTGGTTTTCTTCATTTTCCCTCTTTCTCTTCCCTTTCGTCATATTGTTTCCTCCTCTCTCCCTCCTACTTTATCTTATTTTATTGCTTCTTTCCTTTTAAATCCTTTCTTCACTTAATTATTTTGTTTCTGCTCTTTCTCCCTATCCCTTTCTCTTTCATATTTCTTCTACTTCACAACCTGTTTTTTTTTTTTTTTTTTTTCCTCCTTGTGTTCATCTTCCCCTCCTCCTCTTCCACCTTTCTTCTCTTCCTCCTATCCCTTCTCTTCCTTATTTGTCTTCGTCTTCTTTTCCTCATCTCCTCCTTCCTTCTTCCCTTCCTCATCTCCCTTCTCCTCTTGCTCCAAATCCTCCTTCTTTTTATATTCTTCTTCTTCTCATCTTCCCCTCTAAATTCTCCTTCTCCCTATCCTATTCCTCCTTCTTATTTTCCTCCTTTTCCTCCTTCTCCTCCTCTAAATTCTCCTTCTCCCTATCCTATTCCTCCTTCTCCTTTTCCTCCTCTCCTCCTTCTCCTCCTCCTCTCCTTCTCTAAATTCTCCTTCTCCCTATCCTATTCCTCCTTCTCCTTTTCCTCCTCTCCTCCTCCTCTCCTTCTCTAAATTCTCCTTCTCCCTATCCTATTCCTCCTTCTCCTTTTCCTCCTCTCCTCCTCTCCTTCTCTAAATTCTCCTTCTCCCTATCCTATTCCTCCTTCTCCTTTTCCTCCTCTCCTCCTTCTCCTCCTCCTCTCCTTCTCTAAATTCTCCTTCTCCCTATCCTATTCCTCCTTTTCCTCCTCTCCTCCTCCTCCGTCTTCAGAGCCCGACGCTGAGGCTCGGCGGATCTGACACGAAAGTGAGGAATTTAACTCCAAAAGCTTTCTTTCAAGCGCCATTTTTAGGCATGCAGTCACGTGACGTCCGCCATTTTGTTTTGTAACGGTCGTTCATTTTGGCGCGTGTGATACAAGGAAAGTCCATTTAAGTTATTTTTTTATTTTTTTTATTTTTTTTCCTTATCTCATTGCTGTTTTCTCCGTTCCTTTTTTGGTGTCAGAGGGTATTGTTTTAGCGCGAGAGCCGGAAAAGAGTAGATGCATTATAGCGGTTTCGTGTACGTGTGTGTGTACGTGTGTGTGTGTGTGTGTGTGTGTGTGTGTTTGTGTTTGTGTGTGTGTGTGTACGTGTGTGTGTGTGTGTGTGTGTTTGTGTTTGTGTGTGTGTGTGTGTGTGTGTGTGTGTGTGTGTGTGTGTGTGTGTGTGTGTGTGTGTGTGTGTGTGTGTGTGTGTGTGTTGGTATGTGTGTGTGTGTTGGTATGTGTGTGTGTGTGTGTGTGTGTGTACGTGTGTGCGTGCTTGAATCTCGGGTCGCGTTTGTGTTTCAGATTTTTTTTTTTTTTCTTTGTTATATATATTTTTACTTCATTTTTATCTTTTCATTCTGCGCGATATTTCTAGCGTGGGAACATCATAGACATTTCCAAGCTTATCCAAAAGGAGGAAAAAACAAATCAATGAAAAATCTTTTATAAAAATGTGAATATCAAACGATGAAATTTCATACTTTAAAAATATGAAATGATTCTTTTCTCTCTCTCTCTCTTTCTCTCTCTCTCTCTCTCTGTCTGTCTCTTAAGTTTCATTAATGAGTACACGTTACTATCTGTCAGCCTTTTGTGTAATCTTTATGTAACATTTATTGAGTTTGTTCCATCTTAATATTCGTATTGGTAGATAGACGTTTAAAAGATGCCCTTTTTCTTTCACATTTCTTTTAACTACGTTTAGGCCATATATAGCTTCCCTTAGTAATATTCCTTTCCTTTATCATTTTATATTCACGTTTGGTGGATGGGCTTATAAATGGTACACATTTTAAATATTTTATTACTTCTAGGTCATATATAGACAGTTTCTTTTTTTATATTAGTTCATAAACTACCTTCATTATTATCCCCATGACCCACTTTAATTAAATTCAAAGAAAGAAAGGAAAAGGTTTTACTTTTTTTTTTAATGATTCGTTGTGTCACGAACTACAACGCAAAAGGTGATTAAAAGTGTAACCGAGTTGGCTAAATGACCTCATTACAC
>NC_061841.1:3575151-3580151 GCF_019202785.1 Penaeus chinensis
ATTATGAAGAAGCACAGTAACTAATCAAGTTATTTTTCACCTCTCAAGGAAAAAAGGAAATTATTAGTCATTCCTAAATCGGCGAGGCAAAGATGCATCGAAAAAATACCTGACTTTCTTCAACCATCAACATATAACAAATCGCAGTCATAAAAAGGTACTTACGTCATCCTTGCGTCAGTTACCCCTTCGAAGGAGAAAACTTCCCTTTTTTTTTTTTTTTTTTTTTTCCTTGTTTTCATTTTTTTATTTTCTTTTTGTATGTGTCTTCGTTTACTTTTCTCCTTTTTTTTCTTTTCTCTTTTCCATATTTTTCATCGTTTTTTTTTTTACTTCACACGTTTGCTCTTCCCTTTTTTCATCCTGTTTCATCGTTTTTTTTTTCTCTCTCTTTTTTCTTATACTTCTCTCGTTTCGCTTTTTTTTTTTTTTGTTTTAACTTTTAACTCTTTCTTTTTTGCTCCTTCGTTTTTTGTTTCCCCTTATTTCCCCCTCTTCATCTTCCTTCGTTTTCTGTTTCCTCTTTTTTTCTGCTCCACTCTTTCCCTCGCTTTTGTTTTCCCTATCTTCACCATTTCCTTCTCTTTCCTGTTTCTCCTCTTTTTTCTCCTCCACCTCCTTCCCTCGCTTTTTGTTTCTCTATGTTTCTCCTTCTTCCCTCGTTTTCTCTTTTCCCTCTTTTTCTCCTCCTCCTCCTCTCCTCCTCTCCTCTCCTCGTTATCTGTTTCCCCTCTGTTTCTTCTTCCCTCGTTTTCTCTTTCTCCTCGTTTTCTCCTCTTCCTCCTCTCCTCTCCTCGTTATCTGTTTCCCCTCTGTTTCTCCTTCTTCCCTCGCTATCTGTTTCCCCTCTGTTTCTTCTTCCCTCGTTTTCTCTTTCTCCTCTTTTTCTCCTCTTCCTCCTGACCCCTCCTCGTTATCTGTTTCCAATCTGTTTCTTCCCTCGTTTTCTTTTTCCCCTCTTTTTCTCCTCCTCCTCTTCCTCCTTCCCTCGTTATCTGTTTCCCCTTATAGCCACCAAACGCCCACCTCCTAAACAACAATCCAATGAGGCCATAAATAAACAAAAACAAAACAAAAACAAAACAAAAACAAAACAAAAAACAACAACAACAACAACAAAAAACACGTGGGCTAAACAACCGCATCCAATCATATCACACCAAAACCCACTTTTATCAGACTGGTAATTAAATATTCACTTCCCAATCTCCAAACTTTTCCAATCTTCTACTTTTCTTGTTTTTTTCAGTTTCGCCCTTTTTTTTATTTTTTTTTTATTTCTATTCTCTCCTTTGTATTTGTTTCCCCTTTTTTCTTCTCTCTCTCTCTCTTCTTCCCTAGTATTCCGTTTCCCCCTTTTTTTTCTTTTCCATCTTTTTCCCTCGCTTTCCTTTTTTTTTTCTCTCGTTTTCCGTTTCTCCTCTTTTTATTCGGCCTCCTATCCGAACAGTGTTGGATAGGAGGGCGGGTCATATTGTTCAATTTCCTTCGGCGATTAAGCACTGTTAAAATCGCGCGTTTCTATTCAGGTTGGATCGAGGGGCTTCTTGTAAACAGAGGGGTGAATGTGGCCGGTTCGCTGGAGATTCACGCGAGGGTTTAAAAGGCGGGGGGTCATTTGTCTTGATGGGAGAGGGGGTGGGGGGGGGGGGCGCTGGGTCGGGTTTTGTGTGATTGCATATACATGTGCATATATGCATGTATACATATACTTACGTAAATGCATAAATACGTTCGTACGTATGTACATACATGCATACGTGTGTACGTACACAATATAAGCACACATTCTCTCACACAAACATACACACACTACAGTTATATATGTGTGCATTAATAAAATATATTTAGAATGCATTTTCCTATTAGTTCGCTTAAAAAAAAAAAACTCACATTTCTTAAAGAAATTGCCGTTGTCATAAACTGTATTGTCATTGATATCGTTCGGTAATAATAATGATTATGCTAAGGATAAATAATGAAAAAGACAAAAAACAGTCATAACAAAAACAGTAATAATAATGATGATAATGAAGAAACTACTACTACTACTATTACTACTAACAACATGCTGCCACTGATGCTGCTGCTGATGATGAGGCTGATAACAACAACAACAATAATAATAATAATGATGATAATAATAATAATAACAATAACAATAATAATAATGATAATAATAACAATAATAATAACAATAATAATAACAATAATAATGATAATAATAACAACAACAACAACAACAATAATAATAATAATAATAATAATGATAACAATAACAATAATGATAATAATAATAATAATAATAATAACAATAATAATAACAATAATGATAATAACAATAATAATGATAATAATAATAATAATAATAGTAATAATAATAATAACAATAATAATAACAACAATAATAATAACAATAATAATAATAATGATAATAATATAATAATGATAATAATAGTAATAATGATAATAATAGTAATAATAATAATGATAATAATCATGATAATAATAATGATAATAATATGCATGATATAATAATAATAATAATAATAATAATAATAACAATAATAACAACATAATAGTAGCAATAAAGATATTACACATCAGCAGTGTATACAACTACAAATCCACTATCAACATTTAACACTAAGAAACTAACAACATGTCCATTATAACAAACAAACCAGCATTATATACATTATCCCAAAGCTGACACTAAACACTGTAAATATCTCTTCTATGGCAATTGCAATCGGATTAACTGACATCTTGCAACAATGAATGCAACAAATCCGACTACATTGGCTACTTGAACTAGACATTTAAGTTCCTTTGTTGCAAGTATAGAGATTTTTGTTTAAACTCTTAAATTGATTTTTTTTTATTTATATATATTTTTAGCTGCGTATTTGAAAGATTGATAGATTGATAGATAGGGTGATAGATAGATTGGAAGGTGGATGGATAGATAGATGGATTGATACGTAGATCGTTGGATAGATAGATGGATAGACAGGAAGATAGATAGATGGAAAGATATATAGATAAATAGTCAGACTGATAGATAAACAAATAGATATATAGATAGATAGACAGATAGACAGGAAGATAGATAGATTGAATGATGGATAGATAGATGGATGGAAAGATAGATACAGAGATAGACAGACAGATAAATAGACAAATAGATTGGTAAGCAGGCATTCAAGAAGAAAGACAGATAGACAGAGAAACAAACAAACAGACAAGAGATAGAGATGGACATACAGATATACAGATAAATAGACTGACAGATTGACAGACGGACAGACAGGCAAACAAACATCCAGACAGACAGACAGATATACAGATAAACACACAGATAAACACAAGGGAATAACAGATCCACCTCGATGTTTGTGTACAGCGTAAACTATCATGCTAATAGGCACCACTAAATAGCACACGCGGTTGCTCACTGTCCTATTGCAATCTATGTGGAATTCAATGACGACGAACAACATGGAAGTAGCTAGTTAAGTCTACGTTGGGAATGTTATAGGTATATTACGAAGAGCTAGATAGAATAAGCTAGTCTATGTTGGCTATAGTTATATCTATTTTGAGACGAAGTACATAGAGCAGTCCTAGCACGCACGTATCGTCTATGTTGGCAATGCTATATCTATGTTATGATGAATAACATAGAACAAGCTGGTTTAGTTTAAATTGGCAATGTTATAAATACCTTCTGCATACTTAAAGTACTTTTGCATTATTGTTGTGAGTGAATAAATTGTATACATTAAGAAAAAAATACATATAATATTAATAATAATAATAATAATAATAATTGATAATAAAACAAATAATAATGATAGTACTGATAATATTTGATAATAAAACAAAATAATTATTAATAATAATAATAATTATAATAATAAAAACAATAATATTAATAATAATAATGATGATAATAATAATGATAATAATAATAGTAATTATAATAATAATAATTATAATAACAAAAACAATTATAATAATAATAATAATGATAATAATGATAATAATAATAATGATAATAAGGATAATAATAACAATAATAATACTACTACTAATAATAATAGTAATAATAATAATATTAATAATAATAATAATAATGATTATAATAATAATAATAATAATGCTAATAATAATGCTAATAATAAAACGTAAAAAAAAAAAAAAAAAAACTTTATTCCATTTTTGGCTAATGAAGTCGGGAGGAGGGGGAGGGGGAGGGGGGGGAGGATGCAGGTAAATAAGTGGTTAGAAGGTAATCAATGTTCTTTTTCAATGGTTTTATATCGAGGTAATTTAATTGGTCTTGTAATCTTGTTTAATTAACAAGGGAAGGGGATATCTTTTTTTTTTTTTTTTTTTTTTCGTTTCGTTTCGATGTTGTTTTGTTTTTCTTTTGTTTTCAAGTGTTTTTTTTTTCGTATTTCTTTTCTCTTTTCTCTTTTGTTTGATATTTTCTGTTTGCTTGTTTTATTTTATTTTTTCTTGATTTCCTTCTTTATTTCTTTTATTTCATCGTTTCTTTCTAATTCCTTGTTCTCGTTTTTTTCTCTATCATTTTCTTTGCTTCTTTCCCTCTTCTTTCTTTCTTATCCTCTCCTTTCATTATCTTTTATTTACTTTTCTTCTCTTATTCTCTTCTTTCTTTCTCACTTTCGTCGCCTATACTTATTCCTTATTCTTTCCCTTTACATTTCGTCCATTTTTCTTTCTTATTTCATTCGTCTCTAAATTATTCTTCCCTCCTTCTATTCCTTTAAATTTTCTTTCTCTATTTTCTGGATTCTTCTCTCTCCTTTTATCTCCTCATCTTTCTCTTCTTTATGTTAGCTCCCTTGTCTACCTCCCATCTTTCTCTCTCTCTCTTTCTGTCCTTAAATTCTTCTTCTCTCTTTCTCTCTCTCTCTCTCTCTCTCTCTCTCTCTCTCTCTCTCTCTCTCTCCTTTTTCTTCTTCCCTTCC
>NC_061841.1:3592651-3605151 GCF_019202785.1 Penaeus chinensis
AGTGATAATAACAACAATAATAATAATGATGATTATAATAGCAAAAGTGATCGTAACAATGGCAACAATGATAATGAAAATAAGGTATCTATAATAACATTGTTAATGTTAAAGGTAATGCTAATGATAATAACTATTATGATAAAAATAGTAATACTGATAATGACTATAATAAACAATAATGATGATGATTAAGATGAACAATGATAATAGCAATAATAATAATGATGATAATGATAATAATGATAATAATAGTAGTACTACTAATAATAGTTATGATAATAATAATAATAGTAATAATAATAATAATAATAATAATAATGATAACAATAACAATAATAATAATAGTAATAATACTAATAATAACAATAACAAAATTAATGATAATAGTGATAATGATAAAGATAATAAGGATGAAATTATTTATAATCATAGTAATATCAATAATAATAATGATAATAATAATAAGAAGAATGATAACAATAAAAATAATAATTATAAAAATAATTATTATAATGATAATAATAATAATAATAATAATAATAATAATAATAATAATAGTAACAATAATAATAATAGTAATAATAATAATGATAATAATGATGAAAATAATAGTATTAATAATGATAATGATAATGATAATGATAATAATAATAATAATAATAATAATGATAATAATAATAATAAGGATAATAATAATAATAATGATAATAATGATTATAACAATAATAGTAATAACTACTATTATCATTGTTATACCAACAATAATGATAGCAATAATAATGATAATAAAGATAACGACAACGATAACTCCATCAGTAACATAGTAATAACGATATTATGTCATAGATGAAAATAACAGTCATATATTATTAATAATGATAATGATATTTCATCACTGTTGTTATTAATATCATTATTATCACCATCATTTTATCAACTTAAGTACTATACCACTATACCCATAATAGGTCATATCATGTGATACTATGCCAATGATAACGTAATTAGAAATTATTTATATAAAAACAATATTTTCTCTGCCTGTGTTACAGTTTTCTATCTTTTTGTCTCTTTTATATCTACTCTCCCTTTCCTATCGTCATTTATTCGTGTTCTTTCTCGTCTTCCTTTCTCTTCCAAATTCCTTATCTTTATCTTGTTAAGTCAAATAATTTTCTACAAAAATATCTTATCATTATTCTTTCCTCCTCTCTTTTTCCTTTTTATTCTCACCCAATATCCGTCACCAATTTACCTTTCTCTCTCTCTCCTTTTTCATCTTCCAATTTCCTTCCCTCCCATTCTTACAGACTAAGATAATATCTTTTTGCCCCAACGCGCATTTTCCGCAAACAGAGACATTTATGGCATTTATTTGCCGCGAAGAAGATGAGATAAAAGGCAGGCTGTATCCGGATTCAGCTTACAGAAACGCCGGTGACGTCATTACCGCGAGTAAACATCAAAATTCCGCGAAGACAAAAGAGCATCGCTGACTCGCCTCTCCGTGTCGTCCATTGTCTTTTTCTGCGGGATAATAAGGCGAGATAATATCCAAGGGCTGGAATAATACCCGGTAATGTCGCGTATTGGATAATAGTCCTTCGCGGCAGATGAGGAGATAATGGTTACCCCGTTTGCGTACGAGTAATGACGCAGACGGCGACCCGCGTTCGTCTAAGGAATCCGCGGATACACAACCGCCCTTGATTTCTAGGTCACGAGAGAAATCCGGTATATCTGTTGAGTATTCGAAATCTTTACGCGTTTAAATAGTAATATTCTCTTTTTCCCACCTCCCTTTTTATCCCTTTCTTTCTCCTGTTTTAAAAATCCATGCCAGGGAATCCACGTCACGTGACCAATCATTACGAGGTCACGCAAGGGTCAGCTTACAAACAGAACAAGGTGCCTCTGACTGACAGATAGGGTGAAAGGTGAACGCTGTCGCCTGAGGATACATCACTCTTCTTTCAAAAGGAAAGAAAACGAGAGAGAGAGAGAAAAAAAAAAGAGAAAAAAACAACTTATGAATCACTTCAGAGCTATCATAATCTCACTGATAACATCGCAATTTGTCTTCGTTTTCTATTCCTCCGTCCCTCCGTTTTCTTTCCGTTCCTTTGAGACCGTGAGCCATTTTTTTTTTTTTTTTTTCTCCTCAACCTCCTTTTCTCACTGTCACGATTTTCCGCTTCTTAAGAGCCAAAGAAGAGAGAGAGAGATAAAAAATGAATAATTAAAAAAATCGGGATTTCGATTTTCTTTGTTTCGAGAATTCTCTTTTCTTCCTCGCAAATTAGAATTTCCTTCTTCGCATTCGGACAAGTCTGGCTGATAATGGCTACCTCCAAGTCATTTTATATTTGATTAGATACGTGTGTATTGATTAAAAAAAAAAAAAAAAAATACGTGTCTTGTGTAATATTGACAATGGAATTAACAATAAGTGTAATAATAACTTATTTATGTATATTGCTTCCAGGATTTAATATCATTATCATTGTTATCAATATCGTTATCGATATCATTGTTATTGTTATTACAATTATTGTTATTATTACTACTAGTACTGTTATTATCAATATTGTTATTTTTATCATTATCATTATTATTATCATTATTGTTATTTTTATCATAATCATTATTATCATTATTATTATTATTACCATTATTATAATAATAATAATAATAATAATAATAATAATAATAATTATTATTATTATTATTATTATCATTATTATCATAACTATTATTATTATTATTATTATTATTATTATCATTATTATTATTATTGTTATTATTATTATTATTATCGTTATCAATATTGATCTTCTTCATATTCATATTCATATCATTGTTGTTATTGTCAATAGTAGTAGTAGTAGCAATGATAGAAATAGTTGTTGTAAAAGCAGTGATAGTAGTATCATTAGTATTGTAGTAGGCAGTCAGACAGACAGACAGCAGACGGACAGACAGACAGATCGACAAAGAAACAAAGGAACCGAAAGAGACAAACCAAAAGCAAGAAGAAGATGAAGATCAAGACACAAGAACAGACAATAAAAAACAAAAACAAAAAACAAATACAAAAAAAAAATGCAAACAGCATCTTCATCAGCATCTTCAAGAGACAGAATCATCTCCTCAAAGAAAGAAAAAAAAAAAAAAAAAAAAGGACAATTTTCACCGACCAGCAAAACACATCGACTTTTACAAAAATCGTTAGTCGATTACAGACAGCGAATTTCCTGTACATTCACTCTTCATGACAAGCCACTATTGTATTTTGATCCATTATCTCGTGGAATATGACGTCTTGTGACAGATGTGGCCTCATACCGTATGACAGGTGAATGCAAACACCTCATTGCCATGCGCTGGAGAACATCTCTAAGAGAGAGAGAGAGAGAGAGAGAGAGAGAGAGAGAGAGAGGGGGGGGGGGGGGGGAGAGAGAGAGAGAGAGAGAGAGAGAGAGAGAGAAATAATAATGATGATAATTATGATAATAATAGTAATGATAATAATAATAATGATAGTAATAACAATAATAATGATAATGATAAATACTGATGATGATGATGATGATGATGATGATGATGATAAAACAATAATGATAATAGTAAAAATAGTAATGATAATGATAGCAATAATAATTATGGCAATAATAAAGATAATGATAATAGTAATAATGATAATAATGATGGTGGTGATAATGATAATACTATTAATAATGATACTAACAGTGATAATAATGATACTGATAATGATGATAATAAAACAGTATCAGTATTATTATTATACTACTAATAATGATAATAGTAATAATGATGATAATAATAATTATGAGGACATTATTAAGGGCAATAATGCTGATGATAATAATGAAAATAAGGGAAATATTAATGTTGACAGCAATAATCATATTATTAGTAGCAATAAAAGTAATAACAATAAAAATGATCTTAATAATAACAACAAAAACAACAAAACAACAACAATATCCAATTAACAGAAAAAGAAAAATAGAAACAGACGAGGAAGAAGGTGAAGACGAATTAGAAAAAAAAGAAGAAGAAAAAGCAAAACAAAAAGAACTAGAACAAAGGAAGAAATAGACGAAGGAAAAGAAAAAAATAGGTAAAAAAAAAAAAAAAAAATACAAACAAAAAAAATGAAATAAAAATCCCCATGACGTGATCATATAGAAAACAGGGAGAGGTTCCCAACGACCTCTGAAGAGATATGTAAAAGAGAGGGTGTGATCCGTCAGACCTTCTATAGTAGTGTTGTGGTCCTGATAAGCGGCCTGGAAAGGGAGGAGGAAGGGAGAAGGGAGAGGAAGGGAAGGGAAGGGAAGGAAAGGGAGGAGGAATAGGTGGAGGAAGGGAGAAGGGAGAGGAAGGAAGGGAAGGGAACGAGGTGGAGGAAGAGGAGGGAGGAGGAGGAAGGGAAGGGAAAAAGGTGGAGGAAGAGGAGGGAGGAGAAGGAAGGGAAGGGAAAGAGGTGGAGGAAGAGGAGGGAGGAGAAGGAAGGGAAGGGGAGGAAAGGAGGTGGAGGAAGGGAGAAGGGAGAGGATGGGAAGGGAAGGAAAGGGAGGAGGAAGGGAGAAGGGAGATGAAGGGAAGGGAAGGGAAGGGAAGGAGATGGAGGAAGAGGAGGGAGGAGAAGGAAGGGAAGGGAAGGGAAAGAGGTGGAGGAAGAGGAAGGAGGAGAGAGGAAGGGAAGGGAAAGAGGTGGAGGAAGAGGAGGGAGAAGGAAGGGAAGGGGAGGAAAGGAAGTGGAGGAAGAGGAGGGAGGAGAGAGGAAGGGAAGTGAAGGGAAAGAGGTGGAGGAAGAGGAAGGAGGAGAGAGGAAGGGAAGAGAAAGAGGTGGAGGAAGAGGAGGGAGGAGAAGGAAGAGAAGGGGAGGAAAGGAGGTGGAGGAAGAGGAGGGAGGAGAGAGGAAGGGAAGGGAAGAGAAAGAGGTGGAGGAAGGGGAGGGATAGGAAGGAAGGGAAAGGAGGGGCGGAAGGAGAGAGGGGGGAGGGGAAGGGAGAAAGGAGAGGAAGGAAGAGAAGGAAAGGGAAAGAGGTGGAGGAAGGGGAAGGAGGAGGACGCAAGGAGGGGAAAGGAGGGGTGGAAGGAGAGACGGGGTGGGGGAGGGAGAAGTGGAGGGAGAGAGGGGGAATTGGAAAAGGGAGATGAAAGAGGGGGGAGAAGGAGGGAGACTAGAAGGGAGAGGAAGGAAGGAAAGGGAGGGGTGGAGGGAGAAAGGGGGAGGGGGGGAGGGAGAAGTGGAGGGAAGTGGGTGGAGGGAGAGAGGGGGAGGAGGTAGATGGAGAGAAAGGAGGGAAAGGGAGAGGTGGAGGGAGAGAGGGGGAAAGGAGGGATGGAGGGAGGGAGGGAGGGCGAGTAGGAAGGAAAAGGGAGGGAGGGAGGGGGAGGGGGAAGAAAAGGGTGGAGGGAGAGAGGGGTAGGGGAGGAGGAGAGGGAACAGAAAGAACACGAAGAAAAAAAAGAAGAAGAAGAAGAAACAAGGAAGAGACGATAAAGTAGGAAGAAAGGAAGGAGAAAGAGAGGAGAATAGGACATAAGGCCTATCTATTGGCTGTCTAAAGATGACGTCACCAGTGTTATTCCTATACACACAGGCGCCCGTTTTCTGTGGGGGTCTCAGCAGGGGGCAGACCATTTCTTTTTTCTTTTTTGGATTACTTATCTTTCTGTTTTTCTTTTCTTTGTACTTTTGTATATATGTTTGTATCTGTGTGTATCTGTTAATCAGTCTGTCTGTCTGTCTGTCTCTGTCTCTGTCTCTGCATCTCTCTCTCTCTCTCTCTCTCTCTCTCTCTCTCTCTCTCTCTCTCTATATATATATATATATATATATATATATATATGTTGTTGCTTCCTAGTCATATTCCTCTCACAGATTTACTCTTCAAACTTGTATCAATTAGTTCAGATAGATATGAGGAAAAGTTCACAACTTTTAGAAAATTTACACATTATTTATTAACTGAAAACATATTATATAGCCAAAATGTAAAGCCAATCACATAAATTGATATGCCAATAATACAACATCTCAGTTCATTATAACCCAATACAATAATTTTATCATCGTGAATGTCCATCTTTTAGTTTTAACAAATAACTTGCCGCTTTACTCTAAATGTTAACATGCAAGCAACTACCTAATGTCAATTTAAGCAAGCTGTTATTAATTATGAAATTAGAGCAAACAATGTCAATGCCTAAACTGGATATAAACAATAAGTAAAAAAATTCCTCTCTCAGCATGCAATGATCGAAATCATACAAATATTAGTAAACAAATTGAATTACAGAAAATAGTGAAAATTATATTTAAGCAAGATGAACTACTTATACCAAGCAATTTAAAATACTAAGTTAATGTCCTTATACAATTACTAACTTAAACTTAAGATTATCTCCATTAGGAAGGAGGGGCGGAAGAGGAGAAAAGGAGGGAGGAATAGAGGGAAGGAGGGGCGAGAGGGGAGAAGAGGAGGGAGGAATGGAGGGAAGGAGGGGTGGGAGAGGAGAGGAGGAGGGAGGAATGGACGGAAGGAGGGGTGGGAGAGGAGAGGAGGAGGGAGGAATGGACGGAAGGAGGGGTGGGAGAGGAGAAAAGGAGGGTGAAGGGAAGGAGGAGTGGAAGTGGAGGGAGAAGAGGAGGGAAGGAGGGGTGAGGGTGGAGAAAGAGAAGGGAAGGGAGGGGCGGAAGAAGGGGTAGCGGGAGAGAAGGGGAAGGTATGGGAGGAGGAGAGGGAAGAGGGGAAGAAAGAAGGGTGAGAGAGAGGAGTGAATGAAGAAGCAAGGGGAAGGAGAGGAATTAGAAGCGAGGGAAAGGGGAAGAGGAGGGAGAGAATGAGAGGAGAAAGAAAGCGAGGGAAAGGGGAAGAGGAGGGAGAGAATGAGAGGAGAAAGAAAGCGAGGGAAAGGGGAAGAGGAGGGAGAGAATGAGAGGAGAAAGAAAAAGGGTGAGATAGGAATGAGAAGGAGAGAAGAGAGATTTAGACTAGACATGGGAGAAGGAGAAGAGGAGGAAGACCGAGGGAGAGGGAAGGAGAGCGGAGGAAAGGGAAGGGAGAGGGAGAAGGAAAAGAATGAGGTTGGAGAGAAAGGAAGGGAGGGGGAGGGAGAGGAGAGAGAAAAAGGAAGAGGAAAGGGATGGAGAAGAAGTAAGAGAAGAAAACACACACACAAGATAGGACAGAAATGATCTTATACTTAATCAGGCAATCATAATACTAAATTAATCTCGTTAAGCAGTAACTAAATCAGGCAAAAACTTATCCTAGAAAATACTTAACTGATACATACATTATGCAAACACAAAATTATTCTTACGCTCCACTGGGAATTAATAATCTTCATCACTGTTAAATCACACTTCCGTAGAGCTGAGATCTCTTAAAAGTAATTCATTAATTCCTTACTTTCGAAACTAACTTAATATATCCTTACACTTAAAATTCAAATCTATATGTATTCAATTATATCATTCTTAAATCTTGACAATCAAATCTATAACTATTCCATTATATAATTCTTACTTCCAAAATTAACTTAATCAAATACAATTCTTGTTCCATTATATACCCACACATAAATCAAGAAATAATCCCTAATACTACTTAATCCACATTATCCATAGCACATTCCCGTCCAAAATGTTCCCTCAAAGAAAACCACTAAATCACTTCAACCGGGCTTACCAAGATGTGCCACAAAATGACATGGCTACTGGATGCTACTCCGAAATCTATTCCGCGTTTGTCTGTCACTAACCGTCTTTTATTCCCGATACGGGAGTTATCATGAATATAATATAATTTCTTTTCACGAATTTGAAAGATACCTGCGTCAGGACTTTCCTGTGTCCCAGCAAATTTTCAACACTGTATTTATCACTTTAAACCTTTCTACCTGCCAGAAAATTTTAATTCTTGTTTCCAGACTGGTGTGTTATAATATATATAGTGATCGCTTCAAACTAGTTATTGTTTCTGCACTCGTGACTTCTTCTTTGCTTCTGTTAGTCCGTCATGTGGCGTCACTTTGTCATGAGATGTTTTCAACACTTTGACGTCATGGTGCGCCTTTATTTTTTGTACCTGCGTCTTGTCCTGTTGACCACATTTTTTTTGTCTGGAGTCCGCTCGAGTCCTCGCAATGTTATTCTATTTTTGATGTCTCGTCCCGGCTTGTTTGTTTCACCCGTTCATGTAGCATCCGCTTTGCCCTCGCGTTGTTCACGTGCTATATATATATATATATATATATATATATATATATATATATATATATATATATATATATATATATATATATATATATATATATGTATATATATATACGTATATATATGTATATATATATATATATATATATATATATATATATATATATATATATATATATATATACGTATATATATATGAATATATATATATATATATATATATATATATAATATATATATATATATATATACATATATATATATATATATATATATATATATATATATATATACGTATATATATATATGAATATATATATATATATATATACATATATATATATATATATATATATATATATATATATATATATATATATATATATATATATATACGTATATATATACGTATACATACACACACACACACACACACAAACACACACATATATATATATATATATATATATATATATATATATATATATATATATATATTTATCTATTTATATATATTCACATATACTTTTTTTTTTCTCTCTCTCATACACACACACAAGCACACACCTTTACATTGTATTCCTCCCTAATACACCGACACACACTCACACACACACACGCACACACACACACACACACAATAATTCCCCCATATTACAGCCAGCACCCTCTCCCTTTCTTCTCCCCTTCCCTCCCCACCCCTCCCCTCTCTCTCTGTCTCCCCCCCCCCTCCCTCCCCCCCTACCCCCCCCACACACACACACTGAAAAGACCTCCAAATCTACGTAATCACAGGATGCTGAGGATCGAGCATAACCAGCATCCTTTCTCCTCTCCGGCAGATGATGATTAACGCAGCATCCCTAAGCTTAGTTAGCGGGTCGGGGGAAGTTCCTAATTTGACATATCAAAGGGGGTGATTATGTCATAAGAAACCGTTATTATCCTTTTAATGATCAAGGAGGCGGGGGAAGGGGGGGGGGAGAGGTTGAATGGAGGGGGGAAGGGGGAGGGGGGAGGTGGGTTCGTTGGGTGTGTGTGTGTGTGTGTGTGTGTGTGTGTGTGTGTGTGTGTGTGTGTGTGTGGGGATGGGTTGGGGTAGGGATAGGTGGGTTGGGTGGGGAAGAGGGGGGATGAAGGGGGTGAGTGGGGAAGGGGGGGTAAAGGGGGTGAGTGGGGAAGGGGATGAAGGGATGGGTGGGGGGTGATGGGGATGTGGGGGATGAAAGGAGATATAGGGAAGGAGACGAGGGGATAGGTGAGTGGGGAGGGGATGATAGGGATATGGGGAGGGGATGGGGTGGGTGAATGGGGAAGGGGTAGGGTGGGGAATGGAGGGGATGAAGGGGGATGTGGGGAAGGGATGGGCGTGTGGGTAAGGAGGGGTGAGGAGGGGTTATGGGGAAGAAAAGTGATGGGTGTGTGGTTGGGGAAGGGATGAAGGGGTGTGGGGAAGGGAGGGGATGGACGGGAGGATGGGGAAGGGATGAAGGGGGGCGGGTGGGGAGGGGGTAGGAAATAAAGGGACAGGAAGGGAAGATGATACCAGGTGGGGGGGTTGGGGAAGGAAGATAAAAGGGGAAGTTCGGGATGAGAATAGGGGGTATAGAGGGAGGTGGATAAAGATGAGGTGAAAAGAAAAAACATTATTTTGCTGATCTGTGGATGGAGGGGGAAAGTAGGGGGAAGAGAGAGAGAGGTGGGATGGGGGGGGGGGGTGATAAGCGAAGGGGGTTGGGGAGGAGGAGGGGAGTAAGGTAGAGAAAAGAGATGGGGTTGACTCATGTTGGGGGGGGGGGGGAGGGTAAGAAATGGAGGGGGGGCATATAAAAGGAGGGTTGGTTAGTGGATAAAAGAGGGGGAGGGGGTGGAAGACGGGGAGGGGAGGGGATGGAAGAGGAAGAGGGGAAGGGAGGGGAGGGGGATGGAAGAGGAAGAGGGGGAAGGGAGGGGGAGGGAGGAGGGAGGGGAGTGGAAGAGGGGGAGGGGGGGGGGGATGGAAGAGGGGGAGGGGAGGAAGGGGGGAGGAAGAGGGAGAGGGGAGGGGGGTGGAAGAGGGGGGGGGGAGAGGAGGGAGGGAGGGCGGGAGAGGGAGGGAACATGTTGCTAATGCATTTTATTTGTTCTTTTCCTTTTGATTCAATTAATCCGTCACTGTCATCCTTCCGCTAAGCTTTCTTTTATTTAACGATTTCATTAATCTCCACTCGTTGTCATTTGTGTCTTTTAGCGCATAATTGTTGGTCTAAGTAATTCCTTCTTCCTTCTTTTCTTATTCATTTATTCATTTATGCATTTATTTTCTTATTATATTTTCGTTAATACTCATTAATGTCTTTATCTTCTTCTCTCTCGTTAGAAATTCTCTTCAGCTGTTTTTTTTTTTTTTTTTTTATTTGTTCAATATTACGATTTTTTTCTCTCTCTCTTCCCTTGTTCCTCTTATTCCTTTCTCTTATCCTCTCTACCTACCCCCCCCTCCCCTACTTCTGCTTTCTCTTTTATTTCTTCCCCATTTTCATTTTTTTTTTTTTTTTTTTTTTACTTTTGCTCGCTCTCCTCTCCCACCTTTATCTAATATCCCCTCCTCTTTCTCTTCTCTGTCTCCACCTTTCTCTTCTCCTACCCACATTCCTCACTCTTCGCTTCCCTTCTTCTCCTCTATTCCTCTCTCCCCTCTTACCTTAAAGACTCCACCTACTCTTCAATTCCTTCTCCTACCGCCCTATCCTTCTCTCTCTCTCTTCTTCCTCTTCTCCCGCACCCCCCCCCCCCCCAATTCTCCATCCTCTTTCCTCTCTCCCTCGCACCTTCCCTCCCTTCCTCCCCCTTCTTCTCCCCACTCCCCATCCCATCTCCTCCCTCCTTCCCTCCTTCCTATCCCCCTCTCCCTCCGTACCTCCCCCTCTCTCCTTCTTCTCCCCCCCCTCTCCCTCCGTACCTCCCCCTCTCTCCTTCTTCTCCCCCCCCTCTCCCTCCGTACCTCCCCCTCTCTCCTTCTTCTCCCCCCCCCCTCCTCTCTCCTGTTCCCCCTCCTCCCCAACGTTCACTCGTGTCAAGTACTCTATTATACCCTCTCTTATCTCTTCAGATCAGTTTTCCTAATCGTGAACCAGATCTGCCCATAATAGTTCTATATATCATTATGATTCCAGCGTTCTAAAGCCTATGGCAGAGGAGTAGTTCGCGGAGTATGGTATTTGGAGTACTTTACGTAACCTCTGTTTATTATTTACTTATAAAACAACACCTTCGCTATTATCATTATTAGTGTTGTCATATGAGTAACCTTCCTCTGGTCCTGTGATGAGTTAATGATACTATTAGCTAAATGTTTCTGTATTCGTAGTAGGGAACTTAAGGAGTATTAATAAATGCCAAGATTTCAGAAGATATGCCATAATCCTATTCAAAGTAGGATCGAACCCAATGTAAGACACAAAGATAATTATAACATATTAATTCCACTATCAGAAGTATCACCTTCATCCATAATAAGTGTTTATCTACGTGTGAAACATCTTCATTTTAACAAACATCAAAAGAATAATTTTAGATTTATCAGAAAGTGTTAGATTTATCAGAATCGTCAACAACAATTAATCAAAGAAAATAAAAGATAAGTTTGTTGGGAATGAAAAATAAAATTGTTGAGTATAAAAAGCTTCTCAAAAATATATACATATGACTGCTCTTCAAGGGAAAGCTTACATCATTAAGGTTATATGGGGTCTGCATCACAAGGCTGAGAGAGGTATGTTGGAATGTGGGTATGTGGGTATTTGGGCCTCTAGGTGAGGGTAGAATACTTAGTAGAGGTGGAGAAATGTGTAAGGGAGGAACTGAAGTTAAAAAGAGAAGTGTTGATTATTCACGGCCCATTACTCATACACACGCACACACGCACACACACACACACACACACACACACACACACACACACACACACACACACACACACACACACACATATTCACATACACACATACACATACGGACATACAGGTGTAGGTGTGTTTACGGGTGTGTATTTCTACATTTGTATGTGTTTTTATGAGTATTTATTTCTGTGTGTCTCTGTGTGTCTGCCCGCGAGCGTGTATGCGTGTTTGTACGTGCGTGTATGCATGTATATGTGTGTTTCCGTCTGCGTGTTTTTGTGTTTGTGGTTATTTGTGTGTGTTTAGACTGTAATTTTTACCCTGCACGATATTGCAAAGGCTGTTGCAACTTGACTTTG
>NC_061841.1:3638989-3643989 GCF_019202785.1 Penaeus chinensis
TCACTCTGTTCTCATCTCTCTCTTCTCTCCTCCTCTCTCTCTTCCCCTCTCTCTCTCTCTCTCTCCTCTCTCTCTCTCTCTCTCTCTCTCTCTCTCTCCCCAAATACGCAGACACAAACACAAGCACACATGTGCGTGTCTGTGTGCGTTAGTGAGTGAGTGTGACTGCGTATGAAAGGTAATGTTCCCAACAATATTACTTTTATCACTTCCATTTAGCACCGTCATTTGACATTTAAAAAATCATTAACCATTTACGTTTCTTATCATTATTACCTGGTATCTCGAGAATGACCTTAGTGATTAGCATAAATGATTAACGATTATCTTTCCCAGTTGTTATTTTGCGTACGGTATCTATTCGAATCTATTTGAAATATCTATCTCCGATTTTATTCACGCCTAAGGTTAAGTGAGATATTAAAAACGGTTTATACGAAATTATCCTCTTTTTTTTTCTCTTTTTTTATTTTTTTTTTTTTTTTGTCCCGTATCATTTTCTTTACTGTATTGTGAAAAAAGATCGAAAAAAATAACTTGTCTTTTTTTTTCTTTTCTTTTCATTTCTTTTCATTTCTCTCCGCCTTCCTCCTCCCTCCCTCCCTCCCTTCCCTCCGTCCCCCGCCCCCCTACCCCCCGCCACCCTCCTTCGCCCCCCCCCCCCCCCCATAACCCAACGCATTTAACGGAACAATAAAGTCACCTCGAGGCCAAGCATCAATATCACATTATGCAGCGCAGTCATCTGCTCGCCATGCGCCCATTCTCCTTCTGTGATTTACATATTATCATGGAAATTTCGCTCTCTATTCAAACTGGATCGGCGGCGGAGGCAGAGGGAAGAGAGATGAAAAAAAAAAAAAAGTGCGTCGTAATCGTGGTCGCCGATTCCCCTCCGTCGGCATTAGATCCCCTTTTCAAGTCGAGTCGGATCCCTTCTTTTTTTTTCTTCTTGGGAGCCGTCTATACTCCCTCCTCGCGTCGGGCGGCTCGTAAACGCGGGAACGGCCGGGCCAGACGCGCTCTCAATGGCCCCTTTTCGCTGCTAGATCGAGTTAGCAAGGTCCCATTGTATTCCCGCTAATGTTTATCAAAAGGTCGTTATGATAGCAGGCGCGGGATGGGCAGGAGAAGGCCACAATAGACGCTTTGTTCTGGCCATGATTCAACAGCGGGGCTTGCGTCTCAACCCCCGCCCGCGTGCCACCTGGCTTCGACCTCGACCTGTCGTTCGCCCGTCTCCTTCCTTATTTCTTCATCCTGTCTGCCCTCCCTCCCCCTCTCCCTCCTCTCCCTCCTTCCCTTTGTACGCGTTTATTCTTCTCTCCTCTTCTCCATCACCCCGGAGTCCTCTTCGCTCGATCGCCGCCGACGGAAATGTAGATAGACGAGGAGGCACTGAAAGAAAGGGAGACAAAAGCGAGCGGCGTGAGATATCCTGCTTAAGCGTGGCGGCCATTTTGAAATTGGTATTTTTAATTCTCAAAGCGATCGCCGGGATTTTCTTTCGGAGGCTTTGATTTAGAAGGCGGAGAAAGGCAGCATTTAGACGCTTATGGAGATTGAAGAAATTGTTCGGCCGGTGCAGGAGAATCGTATCAAATATATTTAAATAATTGATATGTGGCTTGTGCATACGAATGGCTTTTGAAAGGAATTCTAGCATTGAATCTCTATATTTGTTTATTATTTTTTTTATTGTTACGGATATTATATATATATATAATTATCTTTTTCTTTCTTTTTTTGTTTTGATAAACGACTGCGATTTTATACATAAAAAACAGACAAGAAATAGATTTGTTTTAAGAAAATATAAAACAAAAAGGATAAGACAAATACTTTAAGAAAAAGAGAAAAGACAAAGAAAGAAGATAAAAACAAACCATCTAAGAAAAAAATAGAAAAAAGAAAAAAAGAAAAGCAAACCATTTAAGAAAAAGAGAAAAATAAAAAATAAAAAAAATGAACCATTAAAGAAAAAAAAGAAGCAAATATAAAGAGAAAAAAACAACCTTTTAAGAAAATACTAAAACAAGATTTTTTTTTTTTTTAATTCAAAACTCTATTTTATCGTCTCAAGACATTTATTATTCAAATTAGAGAAAAGCCTCTGACTGCCGCGGATATCTTGATCCCAAAGAAGAATCTATCATGCGCTATCTTTCCCTCTGTCATGCGCCGTCAAAAGGAGATTGATGAGAGATATTCTTTTAGCTTAAATTCTGCTTAAATCTTTGGGGGCTGAGAGTTTTTTTTTTTTTTTTTTTTTAATGAATGAGTAATGTATTTTGATGGGTTTTTTTATGAATTAATGATGTATTTTGAGGATTTTTTTTTTTTTTTTTTGGGGGGGGGGGGGCCTGAGATTTTTTTTTTTTTTGGAGTGGGGGGAGTGGGGAGGGGGGAGGGGGAGTGTTATTCATGAATGAGAAATTTATTTTGTGGATTTATTTATATACTTTTTTTTGGGGGGAGGGGTTCAGGGGGGAAGGGTGTAGATTAATGAATGAGATATTTATTAGGATTTTTTGGGGGGAGAATTTTTTTTTTTTTTTTTATGAATGAGAAATGTATTTTATAAGTTTATCATTTTTGCTGTTGTTGCTGTTTTTTGTTTTATTTTGTGAGGAAAGAAAAGGGTTTATTTTATTTCATTTTTTTCTTATAACTTTTTATTGCATTTATCTACGATTATTAGAGTCTTATTATTTGATTCAGAAGCTATCGCATCCATCCTGATTGATGACGTGAATTTGCCTATTGAGTTAGTTTATCGTTTATATATATATATATATATATATATATATATATATATATATATTCATGTCTATGTGTGTATAAATGCATATATTTGGATGTGTGTGTGTGTGTGTGCGTGTTTGTGTGTGTGTATGTGTGTGTGTGTGTGGGAGTGTGTGTGTGTGTGTGTGTGTGTGTGTGTGTGTGTGTGTGTGTGTGTGTGTGTGTGTGTGTGTGTGTGTGTGTGTGTGTGTGTGTGTGAATATGTGTGTGTGTAGTATAAAGATAGATAAGTTCATGCGTGTGTACGTGTGTGTGTAGTGTACAGATAGATAAGTTTGTGTGCGTTTTGTGTGTGGATTTTCTGCATAGCTATGAATCTAATTAATATTGATGACCGCCTGACTTCCTGGAAGCAAATTGATCCAACCTGTGCATTCCCGTGACGATAAGGAGTTCATTCCATTTCTTGAGCGATTTAAGAAGAGTGGATTGTTATCTGCCGAGCATTGAAATCCCCGCGCGGAAAATTTGTCAACGTGACAGCAACATGAATAGGAAGATTTGTATCCCCGTGTGAATTAGTTACACTCGTCGACATAAATCTCGGAAGACATTCTCTTCCCCTCGCTCATCTCCTTTATTCTCTCCCTTTCCTCTCCCTTTCCTCTCTTCGTCTTTCTCCTCTCTCTCTCTCTCTGTCTGTCTGATTCTCTCTCTCTCTCTCTGTCTCTCTCTCTCTCTGTCTGTCTGATTCTCTCTCTCTCTCTCTGTCTCTCTGTCTCTCTCTCTCACTCTCTCTCTCTCTCTCTCTCTCTCTCTCTCTCTCTCTCTCTCTCTCTCTCTCTCTCTCTCTCTCTCTCTCTCTCTCTCTCTCTCTCTCTCTCTCTCTCTTTCTCTCTCTTGGCATTCCCTCCTCTCCCCCCTACCACCCTCCTTTTCTATCCCCTCCCTCCCTCCATTCTTCTCCCTCACACCCCTCCCCTTTCCTTCCCTCTCTCTCTTGTTATTCCCTCCCCCTTCCCCTCCCTGCCTCCCCACTTAAGCTTCCTTCCCCTCCCTTCCTCTCCCTTCCCTTCCCCTCCCCTCCCTTCCTTTATACATCCCCCCCCTCTCTCCCTCCCTCCCTCTCCCCCTCCCCTACCCCCAGGCATGTTTCGCACACAATTCATAATCGAGGAGTCAAAGGGGGGGGTGTGATTAACTAGTAATCCCCCAACCTCTCCCCTCCCCTTCCCCTCCCTTCCCCTCCTTTCCTCCTCCCTCCTCCCTCTTCCTTCTCCTTTTCTCTTACTTCTTCTTCTTCTTTTTTTCTTCCTCCTTCACTCTTCGCCTTCCCCTCTCCCCTCTCTTTTATTCCCCACCCTTCCTTCTCCCCCTCTTCTCCTCACTCCCTATCCCTCTCCTCCCTTCCTTCTACTCTCCGCCTTTCCTCCCTTTCTATTCTCCTCTCTTCCTCCCTCCAGTCTTCTCTCCCTTCTCCTCTTTCCTCCCTCCATTCCCCCTCTCCTCTCTCTCTCTTTTCCTTCCCTTCCCCCTCTCCTCCCCCTCTCCTCTCTCTCTCTTCTCCCCCTCCTCCCTCCCCTCTCCCCCCTCTCTTCTCCTTTCCCCTCTCCTCTCCCATCCTCCCTCTCCTCTCTCCTTTCCTCCATCCCCTCTCTCCTCACACATCCTACTTCCCTCCCCTCCCCTCTCTCCCCCTCTCCATTCCTCCTCTCCCCTCTCTCCTTCTCCTCTCCTTCCCCCTCCCCCCCCCCCCTCTTTTTGAACCTCTTTGTTCTTAAGAAACACCTCAACGACCTCAGAAAGATTTTTTTTTTCTCTCTCTCTCTCTCTCTCGCTCTCTCTCTCTCTCTCTCTCTCTCCTTTATTTGCTTATCCTGTTTATTTGTCTTCTTATTTGTCTGTGTATTTTACTGCCTCCGTCTCTCTACCTGTTTATTCTTATTTTTCTCTATTAATCACTTTCTCTCTGTTATTCTTTCTCTCTCTCTCTCTTTCTCTCTCTCTCTCTCTCTCTCTCTCTCTCTCTCTTCTCTCTCTCTCTCTCTCTCTCTCTCTCTCTCTCTCTCTCTCTCTCTCTCTCTCTCTCTCTCTCTTTCTCTCTCTCTCTCTCTCTCTCTCTCTCTCTCTCTCTCTCGCTCTCTCGCTCTCTCGCTCTCTCGCTCTCTCGCTCTCTCGCTCTCTCTCTCTCTCTCTCTCTCTCTCTCTCTCTCTCTCCTCTCTCTCTTTCTTTCTCTCTCCCTTTCTCTCTCTTT
>NC_061841.1:3653989-3655328 GCF_019202785.1 Penaeus chinensis
TAATATTAATAATAATACTAATAATAATAATGATGATGATGATGATAATAATAATAATAATAATAATAATAATAATAATAATAATAATAATAATAATAATAATAATAATAATAATAATAATAAAAATAATAATAATGATAATAACAACAACAACAACAACAACAAACAACAATAATGATGATAGTAATGATATTAATAATAATAATAATAATAATGATAATAATAATAATAATAATAATAATAATAATTGAATCGAAAATACTGCAAAACACCTACCGAGTCGGCCAACCAGAACCAGCAAATGAACAATCAAGTGGCCTGTTGCTGCCTTTCTGCATAGCTGCCGACCTGAGTGACCTCTGATCTCGAGAGGGGGACGTTATCTCCTTGGAGAACACTCGTGAACCACCAAACACGAGCAAGTGTCAATAAACACCTGTTAACTTTTCCCGAAGTCAAAGAGGATATACTCTGGTCTCGATCCTGTGTCCTTCAACGTGCGAGTCCGAGACGATACCGATGCTGCCACCAAGATCTAAATAAACTTATCACAAATTGGGTTTTTTATACTTCCAACTCCGTTTCAGACACGACGCAGCTCATTATAGTTTGTAAATCAGGTGGCTCTTTATTGTCTATTAGAAAGGAAACGAAAGTGTCCTTTTATTCAAAGAAAATTAAATTATGAACATGGATTAAAGATAAAAACAAATCAAACAAGCTGAATTATTAGGAGTAAAAGAAGTAAAAAACACGAGAAAGGAGGAGCCATTGTGGAAAAGAAGAATTGAAGCTAAAATTCATGCACTGCGCAAGGATGTTAGTTTGATTGAAAGATGGGAGGAAGGAATGTAGAGAAAGGAAAGTCATAAGATCAGGTTCGATCGCTTGTATCGAGTCAAACGAAAGGGTTACAAAAGAAAAGAAGAACTTTAGCAACGAATTAAGTCTAAAGCTGCTACTTTAAAGCGCTATGCAAATCGAGGAAAGCAGTACCGACAGAATAGACTGTTCCAATCGAATCAGTCAAGGTTTTACCAAGAGTTAGATGGAAGGTCATGTGATGAGAATGCAATACCGGATAAGGAAGAAACTCGGGAATTTTGGTCTGGAATATGGGAGAAGGATGTAAGACACAATGAATGGTTGGATCCAGGATGTAGCAGAAGAGATGCAAGGTAACAGACAGCAGGACATTGAAGGTAGCAGACAGCAGCAACAAAAGTCAGGAAAAGAATTCGCAAAATGACGAACTGGAAGCCCCCTGGACCAGAGGGTGTCCATGGCTATTGGATTAAGGGGTTTGTGTCATTGCAGGAAAGAATTGCATCTCATCTGC
>NC_061841.1:3655428-3657928 GCF_019202785.1 Penaeus chinensis
CCCCATCCTTCCTCCCCCATTCCTCCTTCCCAAGGGGATGTTAAATCATAGAAAGTGGGTTGGTGGGCAAAGGCTTCCAGGTGTGGGCAAGATCGGCGGTGGGTTCCACGAACGGGCAGGTAGCAAGACCCCTTCAGTGTATCCTTTCGTAAATCAGACATTCTTTCTTCTTTTATGCTTCTCTTTTTTTATTTTTTTTTATTATGATTTTCTTCATCATCACCATCAGTATCATTAGGATCATTATCATTATGATTATCATTACCATCATTATCATCTTCATCATCATCACCAACAGTATCATTAGGATCATTATCATTATGATTATCATTACCATCATTATCATCTTCTTCATCATCACCATCAGTATCATTAGGATCATTATCATTATGATTATCATTACCATCATTATCATCTTCATCATCATCACCATCAGTATCATTAGGATCATTATCATTATGATTATCATTACCATCATTATCTCTTCTTCATCACCATCAGTTTATCATTAGGATCATTATCATTATGATTATCATTACCATCATTATCATCTTCATCATCATCACCATCAGTATCATTAGGATCATTATCATTATGATTATCATTACCATAATTATCATCTTCATCATTATTATCATTATCATTATCATCATTATCATTATCTTATCTATTATCATCATTATTATTATCCTTATTATCATCATCATTACCATCATTATCATCATTATCATTATCTTATCTATTATCATCATTATTATTATCCTTATTATCATCATCATTACCATCATTATCATCATTATCATTATTATTATTACTTTCATCTCCATTGTTCTTATTTTTGTTGGTAATTCTATCATTATCCTTTTATTATCACCTTCCTTATTATCATTCTTACTTTTGCTCTTTTGTTGTTATCATTATTATACTTCAACATTATCATTTTCATCATTATTATAATAATCATTATTAATGGTATCATCATCACACATGCACACACAAAAACAAAACAAATATACACACACACAAAAACAAATAAACACACACACAAACAAACAAATAAACACACACACAAACAATAAACACACATACAAACAAACACCTACAAGCAAACAAACAAACACACATACAAACAAACACAAGCATATAAACAAACATATACAAACAAACACACACATACAAGCAAACAAATAAACACATATAAACAAACAAATCGAATAAACACGCATACACATATAAACAAACAAACACACACACAACAAACACAGACACGCACACACAATGAAACGCATACACACACAAACAAACACACACACGCACACACAAACAAACACACACCATCAAACACACAAACACAAACAAACAAACACACATAAACAAACACACACAAGCACACACACAAGCACACAAACAAACACACACAAACAACCAAACAAACACACACACAAACAAACACACACACACAAACACACAAAAACACACAAACAAACACACAGGCAGGCAAGCAGATGACCGCAGTCCCTGAAATAGATTCTCTGTCAGTCTTCTTCTTTTCATGCAAACACATTATCATTTTTAAGTCGCCGTGTAAGACATGTATTTCATTAAGATGTATATATAGTGTGTGTGTTGTTTGTTTGTGCGTTTGTTTGCATGTGTGTGTTTAGTTTTTGTTTGTGTGTTTGATTGTTGGTGTGTGTTTGTATGTGTGTTTGTGAGTTTGTTTGTTGGTGTGTGTTTGTCTGTTTGTGTTTGTATGTGTGTGAGTTTGTTTGTTGGTGTGTGTTTGTCTGTTTGTGTTTGTACGTGTGTGAGTTTGTTTGTTGGTGTGTGTATGTGTCTAGTTTGTTTGTTTTTTGTGTGTGTTTGTTATTACTAATGTTATTACCCTTATTCCTATTTGTTATCATCACTATTACCATTATCATCATTCTCATTATCATGGCAAATAGATAAACAGACAGACAAAAAATAATGATAACTAAAAAAACACACACACAAGCACAAACAAACAAACACACACAGAAACACAAAACAAACACACACAAACAAATAAACATTTACCATTATCACCATCCTCATTATTATGACAAATAGATAAACAGACAGACAACAAATAATGATAACAAAAACATAGATTATAACACACGCGAAAATACCTCCATCCTATTTTCGTTCCATCTGTTCAGGACAAGTTCTTCAAGGTCTGTTCATTGTTCACTGGAGCGTTCAATCTGTTCACTCGTGTGTTGTTTGTTATGGCCAGATGCGATAGATTGTGTTCTTTGAGTGATTGATTTCTTCCATTTCTTTGTTTGTTTGATTTTTTGTTTTGATTTTTGTTGATTTGTTTTTTTCGGAAAGTAATTTGTGTTTTTTTTTTTGTTTTGTTTTGTTTACTTTGTTTCTTTTATATATCCTTTTTTTGCGATTTTTTTTTCCTATTTTTTTCTCGTTTTTTTTTCATTAGGTTATTAATATTATTATCATTGTTTTTTTTCTG